>NW_015114048.1:167015-171871 GCF_001443285.1 Poecilia latipinna | reverse complement strand
CATGTTTTGGTTTTACTTTTATACTGAAGCTTATATCTAGTTTTTTCGCTTCATTATTTCACAGAGTATTACAGGTTATATTTTTGTTCAATCCAATCTATTTTTGCTTAGATTTAATGCTAGACTTAAACCAGTTCCCTAAATACAAAAACATAATACTGCATCTTTCTTATCTTTATTTAGATTGTTTTTCTTACTATACGTTGTATTTTGGAGTTGTGTGTTTGAAAGTATCTGCTTCTTTATTAGTAAGTTTTAACAAATCTCCAAAATTATTTCTTTACATAGTAAAGCAACATAAAGCAAAAACACAACATAGAAAATGTATGCTGTTAATGTAAAAATAATACAGCATACACCAGTGTTGTACTCTAGATCGGTCTTGGTCTCGTCTCGGACTCGGGCGCTGAGGACTCGGCATTTTATTTCAAGACCAGTTGAGACCGCAACTGTGAAAATATCACTAAACGTACAGCATACTGTCCAGTTTATTTGTTAACATCTTTGTTTTCACTGGATGCAAAACGCACCGATTAAAATCCAACAAATAACTGTTTCTGTTTCTCCTCCTCCCCACTTTTCACTCGCACGCGGCGCTCTGAGACATGCGCAGTGGTTTCCTCTCAGTGGCAGAAGATGTCTGTCTAATTGTCAGTAATAGAATACCGCTGCATAAATCATAAGAAATCCGATGGCCACAGCTAACTCAGCAGCGCTTCGCTTTCACAGACGGTGGAGACAACATCTAACTTTTTTCGTCACTTAGAAAAGTACCTCAAAGAAAGGTAAGCTCCGATGACGTGATGTTAGCAAAGCTAGCTATACAGAGACACGTTATTTGTGATGAAAAAAAGTCACTCACTGCGCTGAATTATTGTGCGGAGGTGTTGACTGACTTGTCGCATATATGGGACAACGCTGTGTCCAAAAGTCTGCAATATAGTGCTGTGACATTCAGGAACAGTACGATTCATCTGCTCGTCTCTTTACTTATTAGATAGGACTGGAGTGTCGCTGAGAGCCGTTGTTCTATCAGATGGCCATATGCTGTCAGGATAGGAGTGTATGATGATCTGCATCATGATTCTATGTTGCTAATTAAATAAAATGATATGGCGAGTTATAGCCGTGACTCACGGCTATAACTCACAGATATAGCCATTAGTTCGTTCTAAGTGTATGACGATCTGACAGCGTATGCTGACCTGACAGAACACTCTTCTTTGTTCTTGTAATGCTCTGCATACACTGCAGTACCCATCATTATTTTGTTTAATTATGTACATTGATATTTTTTAAATTAACAAATAACACAAGAATGAAAGAGCACGCAGAGCATGCACATTGCTCTTTGACTGTTTTCGTTCAAAGTGGCAGCTGTAATGTGTGCTATGGTGTCAGACTGCCTCATGTAGTGGGAGAGAGGGTGAGAACAGTCACGGTGAGCGCCTGGTGCATGGTTACTTCTTGCTTGTTGCTCCTTGGTCAGTGTTCATAGTTGAGCGTTATTTGCCATCTGGGCATTGCCTCAATTGCTATGTTAAATGGTACAGAGTGGTGGTTTCTGACATGAGCAATATAGGCAAATGCCCAGGGCGTCATCTTTTTAGGGATGGCACCAGACCACCGTGGATTGTAGCACAGAGATGGAAGCAAAGCAGAACAAAGAGTTTGTTCTGCTTTTAATATTGGTCAAATTTATCAAGTATTTAATATCTAGGTCTTTTTATGGGAATATGGATCTTTGAGATCAATTTGAGAAGCAATTTTGGGCATATTTCACATTTTATCGTATCATGTAGCGTGGGGCACTGGTCTTGGTCTTGACTTGGTCTCGATTTCCCTCGGTCTTGGTCTTGACTTGGTCTCGGACCCTAAAAGTCTTGGTCTTGTCTCGGTCTCGATACACTCTGGTCTTGGTCTCGTCTTGGTCTTGGGTTAGGTGGTCTTGACTACCACACTGCTCAACAGTACCACTGTGTCAAAAATACTTGAGAGAAAGTAAACATTGTTACTCACACAAATATTTTCTTCAAAACATTACTCAAATGTAACTAGTTACTACCTACTTCTGTCTATAAGCTTTATTAAAGAATGGGATACTGTATGCTCCATTTTTTCTCATGTCCATATTTTTGTTAGGACTTGCAGTCATCACAAGAGCATTTTTAATTTGCGCACCATTCCTTTTTCTTTTCTTTTTTTTTTTAAAATGTTGGACTTCTGTTATCTTCCAGCAGGACTCTGGTATAATGTAGCATGTTAGTAAGCATGAAGAAACAGCTTGGATGCAATAATGATAAAATAACTAGGAAACAATGTGATTCTGCACAGCTTAGTAAATTTATAGTTTCAATTTTCTACAGATTAAAATAAAATAAATAAATACACCCTTTCCCGGAAACACACCTAAAGCAACACTGTACTTCATATTTAACCACACTTTAACCCCCGAGAGCTGGATTTAATTTCCTTTATTTTATTAATAGCCATTTCTTTACAGATGAGCAACCTTTTGGCAAGCACTGTCCCAGCAGATACTCTGCTGACCATTTCACACAAAGCCTCTAAGATTTGGCACAAACAAAATATACAAATTAGCATCTTTGTATGCCACACTAATAAGAAACAAAGTAATCAACAATAAATATGATAAAAATGCAGCGATAAAATGAGATGTCCTTAAGTTGTGTAACCCCTTCAGAGCAAAAATGTAGTTTATTTTTTTACTTTGCCGTAAAATACTTTGTAATCAGGCTGATAATATTCAAGCTTCAGTATTGTATTAAAGACTCATTGGAAGAGATGGTTTCCTTAAAAAAAAAAAAAAAAAAAGTTGCAGAGGAATCATCTTATTGAGCTAAAGTCTGTTCTGATAAGGCCTGAGATTCCTCCGTTCTCAGTCCGTCTGATTTGTCAAGGCCAGGAAAGGAAGTGAAGGGAACCCAGGCAACAAGCTCATGATGTATGTACAGTCAGGGTTATTTATGTGCCCCATAGTTAATGTGGAGTTTGTCTCCCCCTATTGGTTAAATCAAGTGTAAACAGAAAAAAGAAAAAAATGTACAGCATCCAGAAGAATCCATGCAGTTCATCGGGCTACTTCAAGTCTGACTCTCCCTCCACATCTGCAACTACAAAACCTGGACCAGAAAATCCAGCTGATGTTTGACAGCAAGATGCAGAAACGTGTCTCCACACACATCCAGGTACGACCGCAAAGAGAAAGTGCAGAGTTTCCCTTAAAGCAGTGAAAACCAGCCATCGCTGTGGTGGAAGCAGCCGTGTCGCGTTATGGCGACTCGCATTCCAGAAACACTCAAATTAAAGGGACATACTAAGAATGGAGTCTGAATAAACAAAGTAAGCACCTGCACGGATCTGAAAGTCACTTTAAAACTAAATGAGAACCTGAACGTGTCGGAGCCAGGCTCAAATTAAACTGCGGGACAAAACAAAAGGCGTAGAATAAAACGGTCCAAACCATTCCAGAGATGAGTTTCAAGTTCGCCGCCGACTGTGTTCTAGCTGGAACCAAAGGACGCCGAGGAAAGCGTTTCCGTAGGTCTCAACAGCACCGTTTCCACTGAAAACTCCTCCGACATTGTGTCGTTTTGCATGGCTAACCGAGTGCTTGCGGAGCTGTGGACGAGTCGGGGTGAAGGCGCAAACCGTGTCTGAAGAATTCACCTGGAAACAGCCGGGAGACGACCCAACTTCAGGAAACTAAATGCGTAGAACGGTTTATTTAAACAGCGCTGCTATAAAGAAAAAGCAGCCTAAATCTAAAAAGAGATCACACAGCCTAAACCGGGAACACAAATTAGACCTCGGTCTGCAGGAGTACTTCTGAGCAGATGACCAACTTGAAAACAATCTAAAGAAAACAGCTTAAGTCGCATCTAAACTGCCCCTAAACATTGACCCAGAATATGCAACCGGACAGTTTAAACCGAAGCTTTTTTTCTTCGTGACCTGAAAAAAAAAAAAAGGAAAAAAAGACGCCATCCACACTTTGCTCTAAAAACCAGCAGCAGTGACAGTTTCAGTGCTTAATGTACAAAGCCAATGTGTTTGTGGAGACCCAGCAGGAGGAGGAGGGACGGCAGGCCGTGGGGTGGATGAGGGATCCGGTGGGTGAGGACAGCAGGACTCAGGGAGGCGTCTCTGCGTTGTTAGTGGTGGTCTTTTTCTTTGTGACCTTTTTCACTGTCTTGGTTTGAGGCTGGCAGAGGGAGGGAAGAGCGAAGAAGAAGCTCAGTTAATCAACTGAAGGAGTGAAAGAGAAAACAAACAAAAGAAGAACCAAATCTTTGGAGTCCCTACAACATTCAATCCCTTTGCAGACTGAACTTTCCAGAGCTCTGACTCCTTTTTGTTACGTTGTTAAAAAGGATAAATAGTGATGTGATTTTCAGCTGATGTGGACCTGGGAGAAACCAAAAAGAGGGAGGATAAGGAGATGGATGAGGAGATAGAAAAGGTAAATCGACAGACGGAAAAGGGCGTGGACAGAGAGATGGATGGAAAGGACGGATGAATGGACGGACGGACAAAATGAATGGCTAGATGGACAGATAGATGGGCGGCTTATCAAACATACGGTTTGATAAGTGGAGAGATAAACATGCAAAAAATAATAAAATAAAAGAAATTCAAATACTTTTTCATTCTTATTCAGACGTGGAAAATACTTTCCCAGACTGTTTATGAGCCGCAATTGAACAAGCAATTAAAGTTGAAACATTTGTGTTTTCCTCTTAGTAATCTATGAAACTGATAAACCAAAAAAAAAAAAAAAAAAAAAAAACCCATAAAAACCACAAAAACATAAAAAAAAAAAAAAAAAATACTAA
>NW_015114048.1:163251-163794 GCF_001443285.1 Poecilia latipinna | reverse complement strand
AAAATTAAGTTTAAAACTTTTGGTTTTCCCCTTAATAAATCATAAAAATAAAAAAACCAAAAAAAAAAAAAAAAATCCTGACAAAAGCACAAGAAACTGATAAAAAAAAAAAAACTTCCTAGACGAGCTACGTGAAGCGTGTTCTTACCTCTGTCTTCACAGCCGCTACCTTTTTGGTTGTCTTGGTGACGCTGGCGCTCCGTTTGGGAGCTTTGTCTCCCAGATCGTCATCCGAGTGTTCGGTCCTCGTGTCTGATTGATCGGATCCGTGTTGGGATGACGTGTCGTCGGCAACAGGCACTGACGAGCGGGCTGGACAGGGAAAGTTAGTTAGAAAAGCATCTTGGGGTTTTACACTCACATCAACAAACTATATAAAAGAAAGGTCTGTTTTTGATTTCTCCTTCTGCCAGACTAATTATTACACCTTGTTTATTTTGGAATGATAAAAAAAAAAAAAAAAAAAAAAAAAAAAAGCGGGGCCCTCCCGAAAAAAAATTGGGTTGGGGAAGTTTATATAAAAAAAAAAAAGCACCTGAAAAA
>NW_015114048.1:152036-160434 GCF_001443285.1 Poecilia latipinna | reverse complement strand
TTTTTTTTTTTGAAGAAAAAAAAAAAAAAAAAAAAAAAAAAAAAAAAGCTGTGGCACTACTGCAGAAAATTGGAGTTGTGAAGTTTATATTAAAACAAAAAAGCTACTGAATAAGAAAACTTTCAGGCAAAAAAAGAAAAAAAAAAAAAAAAATCAGAAATCATTCAACATGGGAAATGTTTGTGTCAACTTCAACCCCACTATGGAAATCTGTTGTACTGAAAAACAAAACCTAAAATAATTTGATTTGTAGAAATGTTGTTATTTCTGCAGCAAAACAAATTGGACATTTTTGTTTGTTTTGCCGTTCTAGTTTTAGAAACTTGCTGGGTGTCTGACCGATATCGGACAGTCCTGCAGCTTCAGCGTCTCAGTATTGAGGACAACATAAACAGCAGAGAGACAAAGAGTCCTCATTCTGAGCCTCTCTTCCCTCCAGAATCACATGATCCTCCCCACCTCAACCCCCCCCAACTCCCCTCTCTCTGGACTGCTTTATTATCCTCCAGCTGAAGTCATATGACTCCTCATATGAACAAAGTCCTTAAAGTCACTCTCTTAGCACAGTTAACGCTTGCTGATATTTGTAAATGTGTGCACCACTTCCTGGCTGATGGGAAGCCTGTGGGCTTACTGTGGCGAGCCGAGGAGCTGCGCGCCCGCGGCAGCGTGCTGGACCCCGAGCTCATCTCGTCCATGTGCTCTCGTCTCGTCCGAACCTCGGCCGTGTGCAGGTCCAGCTCGTCCTCCGTGTTGATCAGGGTCAGGTCCTGCATGCTGAAGCTGCGCAGCTTGTCAGACAGCACACCCTGGCCCTGGGCATTATGGGAAAAGAAAACGGACGTTAAGAGACGAGCGCATCTTTTCTGCCCGTTCGGCTTCTGTAAAGGAGACGCTGGAGTTGACAGACAAAAGAAGATATTAGATACTTTGCATAACCTTCCAGAATGCTTCACAATTATAAGAACCCCTGAAAAATAACCTAGAAAACCTTAAAGAAAAAGAAAAAAGGGTTGCTATGGCGACTTTAAGATTCAATCTCTTGTTTTACCACCTTTACCATCATCTTCACTGCAGCAAGAAAAGTAAACATGGTGGGAAGATAAACTTTGGTTCATTTCAACACTTCTGACTGATCTCTGTGTTCTCTTGAGAAATGAATCACATTTTTTTTTAAACACGAGCTGGGAGGCAACCTGGATTCTACACATAATATATCTGAACAGGAACAACAGAAAGACAGTTCACCACAGACTGGACGCCTCACCTTGGTGGCTGCGGTGACGGCTGCGTTAGCGGCGAGGTTGAGACCCCGTTTTCCGAACTTCATCATGGTCTCATAACTCCTGTCTTTGGCCTGCGCGATGTACTCGTCAATTTCCTTCACACAGCAGCGGGAGCAGGAGCGTCGGTGACAAAAAAAAAAAAAAAGGTGACACACAATACGGGGTGTCAGGAGGACGAAGAAACCACTAACGTAAAAGGCACTTGAAACAGACATGAATATTTTAATGTGGAATACGTCGTGTCATTGTTGTGCGGCTCGAGACGTCTACCTTTTCTTTGTTGGAGAGGGTCGGGTGGACAAACTTGCGGTAGAGAACGCTGGAGCCCTTGGTGTAGGGCGACAGGAGCCAGATCACGAAGGCTATCTTTAGCTCGAAGTAAAACGGAAACCTGGGAAAAGGAATAAAAAGTTGAAGCTTCAACAAAAGGCTGGATTTAAAAGCTTCTCCTGCAGGTGAGCTCACAATTGAGATTAAAAACTCTGAGATAGGAGAAAAGCAGAAAGTGGGCCTGGTTTTCCTGCAAAACCTAAACTTTTCCATAAATGTTTTAAGTACTTTATAAGTATTTATTTTACATTATTATAGCTACAAGAGAAAGCAAACATAAACACAAGTGGTGCTACAGCTTGTATCTATTTTTGTGTGCATTCACTATACAATCAAAAACTGCTCATGAAACCTGACATAATATAACCTTTACTTTGAAATATATTTTATATAAATCTAAAAAAAAATTTTTTTAAAAAGCTGCCATTTCAGTGAATAAAAATCATGGCAAATGTTTGGAAACAAAATGATCTGCATCATTTTGCAAGGCTCTCAAGGTGATGTGATCACTGTTTGTGATTATTGTTCACATAAAACTGTTTGCAACAGACCCAAGATATCCATCACTTGTGTAAATATGGCATGTTTGTACCACAACACGTGTGTTCTTCTTGTAACAAATAAATGAGATAGATAGAGATAATTAATTTAATCTTATGATAGACGTAATAGCTGTGTAACCTAGATGGTCTCTCTTTGAGGTACCTACTTTGAGTTAGTTTTAGAAAAATGCTTACAGTTCTCCCTAACACTTTGGAGCAATTTTCTGCAACAGACAAAAACTTCAGAAGTGGTTTATATGAAAAGCAGCAGCTGGCTGCTTTTAAAAAAAAAAAAAAAAACTTTGAAAAGTAGATTAAACTAAAACTAACCCGAGCACTTCAAACGTCTGGTCATGCAAAGCTGGTTATTTGTTACAAGCTTCGCGGGCATGTCAAGATCAAGATCCTCGCTCACCATGACAGGAGCAAGTCTGTGACCGTCTCTGCTGTGCTGAACAGGGCGAACACTATCCAGTACATCATCCATTTTACCTGCAGAGACAAACGCGCAAACGTGAGAAACGAGAGGACATCGGAAAAGCAGCACATGAAAACGCACGCGTGGGAACGCGTGACGCGACACGGAGGTTACCAACGCGCCCAAGCCGAGCAGCGAAATACGTTTTCATTAATTCACACCAGA
Source organism: Poecilia latipinna (assembly GCF_001443285.1). Classification (NCBI taxonomy): domain Eukaryota; kingdom Metazoa; phylum Chordata; class Actinopteri; order Cyprinodontiformes; family Poeciliidae; genus Poecilia; species Poecilia latipinna. The sequence goes on along the minus strand of NW_015114048.1, from coordinate 157,633 downwards.
TAAGACTCAAAAAAAAAAAAAAAAAGACTACTGAAGCAAGTTTTAAAACCAATAAGTGAAGGCAAATTAGCACTGACGAAAAACACGAGGGTTCAGATTCAGTGCCGTAAACCTTTCGTGTTGAAGTGGGAGAATAAATGTGGATGTTTAACGGGAGTCAGACGGACGTGCAGCCACAAGACAAAACCACATCAAGCGGCTCATTTAACTAGTCAGATGGGGAGGAGAGGGATCGGAACCAAAACATCAGCTTTTTTTTTTTTTTAAAAATGGCGTCACCCTCTTTCCTCTTCCTCCTCCCATCACTCGCCACTTCTGCTTGAGCGGCAATCGAGGCGTTGCCATAGTAACCTGCCAGGAGGAGACTGCGCTCCAGCAGAAATGTAGGCTGAGGGCCAGCTCCTCCCTCCCCTCGTCGCCTACTGATGCAGCGATGAGGTAAGCAGGAGGAACCCCATTTAGCTGCCACACCATCAGCTAAAGGCAGAATGGGTCTCTGCAGCCCTTTTTGTTGGTTTCCCCTAGAAACGCTTTTCAATACATTAGGACCAGCGCAGTGAGCCTCCGACTGGATTCTGTTGTTTTTTTTTGACGACACCACACAAATACAGGACAGGAGGGAAACACACAATAAATATGAAATAAATATAGCTTGTTTCAACCTTCTGGAATATTTCCATATCTGATCGTCACATCTTTTAGGTCTACAAAAGATTTAGTGAGGTGGAAATTAAAAACAACATACAGCGGGACCCAAGTTTGTGCGTGTCTGGGTGTGGACCGTTATTTGATCATGAATAATCTGCCAAAGAAGTGAGGTCATCTGAAAACAATGGTGACCACACTTTTCAGCAATAACAATGTAGGCGCCTCAGAATATTGGTGAATAAACAAGTGTTATCACCAATCAGTTAAACTGATTGATTAAATCAGTTAGACTGATTTAACTGATTTAATCAGAAACTGTTGGCATGTGTTAGAAACAGCACAGCAACAGTTTCTAAGTTGCTTTCATTTATTTGTAAGGTCTTGCTTTACCAAGGCTAATTTGTTATCATGTTACGCTATTAGGTTTATTAATAAAGCGGGATGTTGTGAACCAACTAATAAACATTTTTATTCAAAGTAATACTGTCAAATTTAAATAAATTGCATGTACAAAAATATGTCATATAATGTACAGAGCACTGATCAAAAGTCTTCATTCTGGAAGGACTTTAAGGTGAGTGAGAATGAATATAATTTGCCAATATTTGAACATGCTAAAGAGAAAAGCAAAGTAAAATCTCAGTGTGTTTCAGTTGTCAAGGTGATGAACTTTACAATGTAAATGTGACCATAGATGTATGTGTATATGAGTATTTGTCTATACATGCCTGTTTAAATATAAATGTGTGCGTATGTATTTATGTATATGGACAACAGATACATTTCACTATTGTAGGCTGCTGGGAATATGAATAAGGCAGGCAAAGTGTAAGCCTTAGCTTCAGCCTATTCCTTATTCGGTAAATTATTTGGTTTGTAAAAGAGTGTTTCATTTTGTTTCCTCTTTTTGTAATGTCGTAACTTTACCAAAAATAAAAGTTAATTTGAAGCCGAATGTGTAATTTACAAAGATCCAGGATGTGCCTGCTTCTGACCTTAATAAAAAAAAAAAGAAAAAGTCTTTAATTCCCATCAACAGCGTGATGAAAAAGTTAGTGGGTTCTTTTAAAAAAAAAAAACGTTAGCTTTTCATGACCAAACGCAACAATGTTTTAGCAGTTAGAGAGAGGATAAAACCACAGTTTTGCTTATTTGGGTCCTACAGTGCATCATCATTTGGAAGATTTTCTAGCCAGAAATCTTTTTTTTGCAGATTACGAGGAGGAAAAAAAAAAAGCATCTTGAAAAGCTTTCACAATAAAACAGTCCATTTCCTTTTCCAAAACATTTTCAAACAGCCGACACCCTCTTTCTTTAATTTACTAGCTTGACTGTTTCATGCTTTAAGTCTTCAACACACTTTACTGAACTATGGAGAAGTCAATAAAATATTCAGGTGGCTGACATTGTATAAAAAAACAACACTGAAAGTGTCATTTCTTACTAAGCAATATCAGCCTATTGCGACCTAAACCCTAAAATGTTACTAGTGTACAATAACTCTTTGAAGTCGGGACGATGTCCATAAAAAGAGCAGGCAGCAGCCGAGGGCAGGAACCACCAGGAGGAAGAACTGAACAGAAGGAGGTCATGAACGGCCCGCTGCCACTCCATGACCAGAGGTGATACTCACATATTCCTTCACGTTCTTCGTTTTGACAGCCTTGTAGGAGGAGTATGCTGGGTACAGAGTCCCAAAGGCGAGGCTGGAAAAGCAGAAAAGGAGCAAGGGGTCAGCGTGAGGAGATTCACCAGGAGAACATGACCTCTGGGTACGGATACCCACAATCGGACCCAATCGTGGAGACGAGTCGTGTTTGCGCTGAGCTTATATAAACAAAAGACGGCTGCTTATTCTGCACCATTTGTCCTACTTTTACTTGAACGAGTTCAGCCCTTTTTTTTTTTTTTTTTTTTCCTGCTGGGAAAAAAACCCCAAAACATTCTGCTCCAACAATCAGTAATGGAGATCACACAGACAGGAAGAGTGCAGGGAGATAAAATGGAAAAACACACAGATAGGTCCGTCAAGGGTGGGAGGCCAAGTGTTGGCTCGTGCGCAACTCCGGGACTCTGAGCTCACAGAGCTGTGTTTTTGATGAGCATCTGGTTGCACCCTTTGTTCTTTGTGTGGATTTGTGCTGATGTGACATATGCTAAGCGGCAGACACACACACACACACACACACAAAAAGGCTGTCACCAGAGCTGGATTAGTCAGTGACCTTTAACTAAATCTAAGGGATTGAACGTGCAGCAGACTGAGACTCGGTTTGAGCGTATTTATCGTTTCTCCCCCTCCTTACCATCTCAGATCTTCTGTCCTATATACAGTAGAGTCTGAGCTGCTCAGTCTTGTGTGCAAAGAGACTGGAAGCAGACCCCAAGGCTTGTGCGTCGCCTGAGCTAATACGAACTTCTCTGTCTCCATTTCACAAGCTCACCTCACTGTGGATGTACAGTCGTTCCCTTCCGACTCAAACGCATAAGAAGCTGCATTGCCTATTCAAATGGTTTGACGATTTGCAAATGTATTCGTCCCGTTATAGTCACACCAGAAACGTTGAAAATTGTGCATCATTTTCCTTCCAGCTACCAATCGTGCAATTTGGAAGTGATTCATCTAATAAAATATGTTGAAATGTGCAACTGCAACATAAAAAAAGCTAAAGCAGTATGATTTTTTTTTCCTTTGCAAAGCATTCTGCGTGTTCAAAGAGCTAAATAAAGAAGAGAAACAGTCGACTGTTTGAAGTGCTGAAGCTATTATGATGCATATGTGGTCACACTGCCTAATCATTGCATGACTACCTGAGGCACAGCAGGGTAGAGGAGTCAGCTAGAAGCAAACTGTTAGCAGTGTTTTTGTTATGTAATCCAGGAATATTTACAGGAAGGATCATTATTTATATATCAAAGGCCCCTTTAAATCTTCAAGTCAGTATTATTGACATGTAAGGAAGGAAATAAAGTAGCCAGAGCCAGACATAAGCAAACTTAAGCTGCTGCTGCTGAGACAGAAGTCGGCTTTTATATGTGAATTCTATGAATCATCAAACTTGATATACTTCAAAATTTAAGCTGATTAAGCAGCTCAAATTACCAAAGGAGGTAAATATTAAAGTTTGCATTTAAATGCTGCACTCGACCTTGAATGATCAAATCAATAGAGTTAGCCCGCAAAATATATCGCTTTGATAATTTATGCAAGGCCATCTATTTAATAAATTATGTCAAGTGCATATGATGAAAAAACTTTTTTTATGAATTAGAAGATAAAATTACATTTGTGTTCGAGCCATTTATTTCAATCGTGATCTCGTTGAAAATATGGGAGAATATGACCACTGCCCAAACCAAGGTAAGTCTACCACATGTTTTTATAGAGTCATATCATCATATTTCCTTACAATAGATTACTTCAATCATTGATTGTCAAAATAGGTAGAAATATCCCCCTGTCTTGTTACAAGCTGATGTGTGGTTAGTATTAAATGTGCTGTAATGTAGGGAACCCAAAAAGGTCGGGTAAAAAAATAAAAAAAAAACAAGTAAAACTACTAAGATCCGATATAAAGATAGTCAGTGGGTGGGCGATGTAACTGGGAGGTGGGATCCTGGGTAAATTCGGGCCCCAAATACTCTTGGCCCTGCCCTGGAAAGAAATCAGGACGACTGGAGCTACTGGCTGTGGTTGAGTCATCCACAGTGTGGGGATGTGGTGTGTCCAGGTGGAAGAATGAGGCCCTAGTTTATGATGCTACACAGATATATCTTCACAAAAAAAAAAACAACAACTAAAACATAAATAAATTAATGTATCCATCTTTACTCAGTCAACACTGAGTTCAAGGCCACTGAAGGCTGTTTTGTATGCGTTTACTTGTCCGCAGCGAGGTGTGCATGTTAATCAGGTTGGCTAACGAACAGCTTCTTTTCATCGCCAGCACAACAATCTCTCTTTTGGTTTGTTTTTAAATGGCCAGCGTCGTTAGCTTGGAGCTGTTAGCACGCAGATTGTGCTGCATCATCGCCCTTATTAAAACAACACAGTGCAAAGTGTTGGAAAAGTGGGCACCCACGGTAGCTTTAGTCGCGATTCAATCACCAGGCTGCCCACGGGGTTTTCTTATTTACAAAGTTTTAGCTGCATTTGGGCAGAAACGGACCGCAGCAGACCTCGTTGAGCATCAGATGGCGATGAATGGAGCAGCCGTTGACGACGACGATGATGATGTAGCTAACGTTTTTAACACAGCAGATGGAGCCCAGCCCATACTCACACCACTATCCTCGAAATAATCCAGGACACCATGCTGCTGGATTGCCGAGTCGTGAGCCTTCTCCGCGTCTAGGAACTCTTGTTGTGGCTAGCAGGCAGGATCGGTGCCCCCCATTCCTCCTCCAGGACGCGGTGAGTGCTGATGCGGGGCAGGAGGCTGCGGGTCCGGCTCGATCTGCCACGCTGCTGCGCTGTCAGGTGAATGAACAGCCACAGAGGATGTGGATGAACTGCTACTGCAGTCTGCTCTCCGCCACTGGTGGAAAGACAGGCTCTTAAAGAGGCAGCGCCACGCTGGTTAACGTCGCTTTCACTATATGAATGACCCCCCCCCCGTTTTCCCCTCCTCATGCTGTCACATTTCGGTGTACTCAGGGCCGGTCCAAGCCTTTTCGGGGCCCTACGCATATTTTCATTTGAGGCCCCCTATGACAACATGTCACCACCAGATGCTTCATCATTCCTAAGCTACTATGCTAGTTTGTATGTAACATGTTGACTGTCTATTTTTTAAAGGTTTTGTTGGCTCCAGTGGCCTTTATTTCATAGTTGTCAGACAATAAGGTGGGTTATGAGAGGCAAAGGTTGAACCCGAATCATCCATACATTAATTGCGTTTAACCCCTCTGCCACCGCGGTTATCTTTTTAGCTTAATATGTAATTAGC
>NW_015114048.1:144156-148905 GCF_001443285.1 Poecilia latipinna | reverse complement strand
TTTTGTTGGCTCCAGTGGCCTTTATTTCATAGTTGTCAGACAATAAGGTGGGTTATGAGAGGCAAAGGTTGAACCCGAATCATCCATACATTAATTGCGTTTAACCCCTCTGCCACCGCGGTTATCTTTTTAGCTTAATATGTAATTAGCCTACATCATTCCTTAGGGCCCCCTAGTGGTGTTGGGACCCTAACCAGCCACATAACTCATATTGCCTTTCAATAATCTTAAAATAATCTTAAAATAATTTATCTATAAAATAAATTACAGTCATTCAGTAAACTACTAGATTATTGAAAAGTGAATTTATTTCAATAACTCAATTCGTTAAGTGAAACATATAGATTCATTACAATTTTTTCTATTAATTATGATTTCCCACTTACAGCTAAGCACACTATTATAACTTCATGCTGCCATGGTGATGCCATAATGATATGGTGTTGCCCCCTCCCCCAGTTGCAATATAAAAAATTTCTACCATTTATCAAATAAATTGCCTCAAACTATCAGATTAATGCTTACAGTAGAAACATTTTAGTGTGATTTATTTTACTTGGAAAAAGGCCAGGAAAAGAGATTTTCTGCTTGGCCCTGGTTTGGTTACAGATTCATCATGGAGGCTCATTTTCAGGTTGACAGCTTAAAGTCTTGAAAGAGAGGTAGCTAGATTCTGCTGAGGATTTCTGCAGTTTAAATGTTTTTTTGTGAATGTAACCGTTTAGGAAGACTTAGCTTCTATTTATAGATCAGTCCAACTTATTTCCTCCTACATTGCACAGTCCAGTGGGCGGCAAGCCTCTTTATATTTCTCATGGTAATTTCCGATGACGTGAACCGACATCTTTTCATCTTGGAAGGTCTTTTTGCCAGATTGTCGCAGGTCTTCCTCTTCTGTCACCAAGAGGTTTCCAATTCATAAGAAGTGCAAGATGTGTCCAGCCGTTCTCTGAATCTCTAAGAATGAATCTGCTACCTAATAAGTTTTTGCCAAATTGTAAAATTGGCAATATTATTTTGTTTGTACGGATTATAAATTATTTTCACTAAACTTTTACTTCTGCCACTGTTTTTGTCAATTTCACAATAACTCCATTCAAAATAGTTTGTGAAGATAAATTTTCAGCACGCTGTCGGTTTTATGAATTGCTGCCATTTAATGTCATAAGCCGTATTAAGACAGGCCACTTTATTAGGTACGCTTCGCTTGTATAAGGTCAGACCCCACTTTTATGGTTTACACCTGCTTTTAAGAAGGCAGATGTTGGGTTACTATGGAGACCATTGTTGTCCTTGCTTTCATGTTGATGCTAAATTTGAACCCTGCCATCTGAACATTGTCCCTCTCGTTGGACCAGACGTTTTTATCTGTTGAGCCTGTGTGAACTGTAGCATCAGTTTCCTGTTCTGACCAGATAGGAGTATTAGTTGGTGTGGCAATGTGTTAAAAGCAGGGATCCATTGCATAAAGGCGGGATTTGTGAGACATTCAAAATTAGACCAGAACATTTAACCAGCAGGAATCTAAGAAGCTGCTTCCAGCCTGGCTGAATAGTTAGCAAAATGCACTGTCATGATTGGTTAATCTCCAATTTACCACCGCTGCTGTTTATCTGATCTAGAGTCAGTTTCTCTGAATAAAGAACACAGTAAGAGAAGAACAGACAAGGGGGATTGTATGTCTGGCTTTTCACCAACTTGCTACTAAACAATAAAAGACCACATACAGAAAAGGCATTAAAACAAAGTTATTTTTGTAAATTTTATTGTGAAAAAAAAAAAAAAAAATCCAACTGCTAAGATCAATATATATATTGATACAATGTTAATGGCCAGTAGTTCTGTTCAGCTGCAACTGTGATTCTTGAACAATATAGCTGGAAGTCCATAGTTCATCAAACCTCCTGAACAAAGACGGATTAGAAAAAAAGAAAAGAAAAGAAAAGAAAAAATTGCCGTCTCCGAAGCTCAGCTAATCATCAGCTTGTTGCGTAAAAAAAGATTTCTTACTCTAAATGAGAGAAATAAGAAAACTGAAAATACAAAACTTTGGTCAGCTTCCCTTGATCGGCTGCTTTCAAATTCATTGCAGCCACAGACGGCAAAAATAATCAAATGTTTAAAAAAAAAAAAGAAAGAAAGAAAAAAAAAATCTACAAAAACTGGTTAACCTTGCTCCTAATGAAAAACACAAGCATGTCATCAAAATAAGAACGTTAACCCAGTACTCACATTTTGTGATTTGCTTATATTGTAGCTGAACCTATGCTCTGAAGGCACGTCAGCTTTTCTGCCCTCCCTTACTCAAACATTTTACATTTACAACAAAAACAAGAGAACACACCGACCTTAAATACAATGTTAATCAAAAAGGAAAAAAACAAAACAAAAACAAAACGGAAAAACAACTAGACAAGTTTAAGAGTACTGTGTAACAGCGACAAAGGAGTTCCTTCATCAAAGCGCTGATTTGCCCCCTCCCTGTCTGATCCCGCCCCCTTAAATGAAATGTTCTTTCCCCCAAAAGTCAGACCTTCACTGCCCCCAAACAACACACACACAATCTGTACTTTGTACTCTGCAGTTTTCATTTATGTGTGGATATGTGGTGTGTTCTGTGTGTGTGTGTATGTGTGTGTGTGTGTACGTAGTAGAGTGGCATTGAGGACTAAGGGCGAGCTAGTTTAGGTTCGTGAGCCTTCAGTGTCCCGACGGCGTCCTTCACTGCGTGATAAATGATGTTCTTCACCTGAAGAAAACGGGTCAAAGGAGGAAATGTCAAATGCTGGATGACCAACACCGCAATACGTGCGCGAAACACGAGTAAAACCAACCTGTAGCTTGTCTTCGTGGTTTGTGTGAGTCGTGGAAAGGTGTCTGAACTCCTGCGTCAGTCTGAAGCAGTGCCTCACGTGCTCAGGAGACACAAAGTCCTCCGCCACCTTGATACAGCTGTACAGGTTGTGTACCTGATAGGAGCACAGCAGGAAGAGCAGCTACGTTACCGAAAGGGGATGCGCCTCAAACTGTTTGTTGTTCCAAAAAAAAAAAAAAAAACTCTGAGACCTCATGTTGTCTGACCTGGTGTGGCGCTCCGGCAGGGATAAACACGGCGTCGCCGAGGAACTGCACGATGGCCCAGCCCTGGACGCCGTACTCCTCGTACAGTCGGCGCCGGAGCCCCTGGTCCAGGTACCAGCTCTGGTCGTGAATAGGGTCATGGTCTGGAGGGTTCTCTTGACCCTGCTCTTCTCCCACCTGTGACACGGGGCAAAATAGATACTGTTGAAAAGCTTTTTAAAAACAATAAGTGTTTGATATTTACTTTATGATCATTTAGTCAATAGAGTGTCTTGAGGAACCAGTGGGAGCTGACCTTGCGGAGTAATTCACGGATCTTCTCGGCGTCCTTGGCTGCGTAGATGTGCCACAGAGCTCCGGGTTTCTCTTTCCCCTCGTGCACCCGTCTCTTCGTCATGTCGTCCACGTCGCCCTCCTCGATGGTGGTCATGACCTCTGAAGAACCAAAGAGAGGAAACGGGACAGAGACGTACAGAATGCCAAACGTCCATCAGTAGGATCTCTACATACACGTTTTTACATCTGAGTTCTTCTGTCCGATTCTACAATATTAGGAGTTTTTAACTTTAGTTCTTAGCGATTCCTTGAACTACGGCTCCAGTTCTACACGCTGGACCAATCGCAACTTAAGCTGATTAAGAGGGTGAAATCCACATTTATTTTCAGAAAAGTATTTAGTGTCCATTCGTCGGACTTTTGGACAAGAATGGTGCAGAGACGTAGTTCTCAACTGGTTCCTCCTGACCCAGTGGGATTTCTCAGGCAGTGCTAAGTGAGTTTAAGCAGAGGCCTCTCAATAAATTACATTATCGTGTTAAGTTTATTCCAGTAATTCATTTCAAAAAGTGACATTATTATTATTTGGTGTGGTATATAAGCATTCCTTTCAAGTCATTTTATTTATTGTGGGTTTCAGAAAACGTGAGCCCCAAGTTCAATTCCTCAGAAAACGTTGAAGGTTTTTAATACAGAAATGTTATGACCCTGTTAGAACAAACACAATCACTGGTTGAATGTTAACAGCGTCCGAAATGAGGACAAGACACCGACGGTCAGTGTTTCAGAAACTCCCTGTTTTCAGCATCAAAGCACATTAATGGATAGTTCAGTGGGGGGAAAAAAAAACTAAAACTGATGGGACACAGAGGCAACATTACGCAACCTTGATGGGATTATTGAGCAGAAACAATTCTTCAGTTTCTTGTAGTTTACCAAGGGGAGAGCTGCAGCTAGATTCACAGCATCAACAACCAGTACATCAAAATACACATCTTGTTCCGATTCACTCCTGAACCAGAGACGACATCAGAGTCACCTCTACTAACCGAAGGACAGAAAAGCTGGGACTGTTGCTGAGAGGCCCAAATGTGTCTTTTCACGTGACCGACAGTATTTGTCTGTCCAGATACTGTTTAGAGCAGCATTGTGTGGGTTGTTTGCGTAAAAGCAGCTCTCTTTTAGCCACAAATAAAGGATACCGGTTACAATAAATGACACAATTTAAGCAGGTGTAATTGCTGTGGGCAGCTTAAACATCTGATTTTGTTAGAAGTGTGACAGTTAAGCAAAAGATGTTTGTGCTTTCATTAAAAAGAGGAACATTTATAGCAATCTTTAATTTAACAAATGTTATCCCATTAGGAGTTTCAGGAGATCTATGACCTAAAA
>NW_015114048.1:138165-139787 GCF_001443285.1 Poecilia latipinna | reverse complement strand
AAAAAAAATATTGGTGATTTTATTTTCATTTTGTTGCACTATAATAGCGCTATAATTTCAGTTTCAAACACAAACGTTGCCTTTTGTTAAAAATCATATTTCAGAGCTCACATGTCGAGGAGACACTCCTAGCTGTTTGTGTTTTTAATGCCATTATGTGCTCCGTCTACGAGCAGAAATGAAAACTCGTAAGGGGATTCGATGTTGACATCGACACTAACAGCAGCAGAGGAGAAGCATGAGGCGGAGGAGCAAGAGGAGGAAGATGAGGAGGGAAGAAGGAGAAACACGATGGATGCCTGCACAGACTTTCTGCTTGGCCACAAAAAATAGTATTTGTACAAAACAAAAACAAATACTGTCTGAGTAACATAAAAGCATCACATAACGGTTAGTCTGTGAAGTAAGATTAAAACGACTATATGTCTTGAAGATTTGTCAAATATATATACATATATACATGTATTCTGTGGCCAGACCAGTTGAGAACCACGAAGGCAAAAAGAAAAGAAAAGAAAAAGAAAAAAAAAAAGGACAATTTACAGACTACACAATCACATTTACTCACAACGTTCACATCCACAGGTCTACTCTTGATTTCTAGATGAAGCTACAGCCTGTTAACGTGACATTTTGACTGAACAATATTTTTGGAAAGAAGTAAAAACATTTAATTTGAAATTGGTGAGTAACAATGGCCACACTGAAGAGTGTTGTGGCTTGCACCACCTGATTTGGGGGGGAAAAAATAAAAAATAAAAATCAGGTATCGGGAGTCTGCAGCTGGCGAGTAACTGGTCCGGATTCATCAATTATCATATAATAAACTGTAAACAGAGTGATCTACCTTTTATTTCTGCCAACATCCAAAGTCCATCTTTTGATGTATGCGAGTGTGGTGTTTTTGTTTGTGTGAAAAAGGTTGCAAGGAAACAAGGATGCCAGCTCTAGATGCCCTTCGTTCATACTACTCTCCCAGTCTAAGGACCAGAGCACTGTACACCCACAGTAAGCAGCAAGAAAAAACGATCCCACCACAGCAGCTACAGAACATCTGAAGCCAGACCAGTTCACTTAACTCGTTTTGCAGTGAACGGGAGTCGAAACCCAACCCCGAAAACTAACATCAACCATAACCAGAAGCTCGGAAAGAATCTCGCTGTCGTTTGCCATAGTGAAGGTTGCACATCACACAGAAATTTACAGACATGCAACAATACAAACTGAGGGATGAGTCCCGGTGCTCTGGCCCCCTACTGCACAACAATACAGGAGGATGGAGCGCAGGTGTGAAAAGGGGGAGTTAGTTGAGAAGAAGGGCATGCTACGCAAGTGATACAACTGAAAGTCTACAGACCTTGGTATCCAGAGTTTTCCGCCTCTGTGAAGGAGAAATTTTACCACAATGTAAATAAGTGAGACCCACCGGAGGGTGCCTCCAGTGTCCTTTCCAAGCACATTAAAGGCTGGAACCACTAAATGTTAAAATATCCCCAACAGTGGACTTTATTACAATTCCAGAAAAGCTTTTTTTTTTTTTTTCAAATACACATAAAATACCATTTTGTGTATTTGGCGGGGGGGGGGGGGGGGGGGGGGGGACTTTCAAAAACACTTTGCAC
>NW_015114048.1:128263-134947 GCF_001443285.1 Poecilia latipinna | reverse complement strand
TTTTTTTTTTTTTTTAGATTATACGAAGATCTGTGTGTTGTTGTGGGGGGGGGGGGGGGGGGGGGGGGGGGAAGTACTTTGAAATACTGTTTGCAACATATTTTTAAGCAACAAGCATTTTCTTATTAATAGTTAGTAGGTCAGCTGTAGTTATGGTGTCTAATAACTAAAGCAGTGAGAGTGTCTGTGTGGGGGGGGGACAAAGAGTCCCCCTTAAGTCTACCGACCTTGCTCCTGGTTTTCTTCTCCATGAGGAATGCCGACGTACACCATGACGTTGACGGCGTCGGACACATCAAGATGGAGGTTAGTGGTTCCGACCTTCCTGTCCTCGGTCGAAATTAAGCCTGCAGACATTGGGGGAGTTGAAGGAAGAAAGGAAGACGGTGAAAAGGAACGTACGCTGCACAGAGAGGAAATGTCACCAGGCGGTCGTTTTTACCATAGGCGTTGTACATCTTTGGTCCGAGGTCAGGACGCACGAAAAAGTTGGGCAACCGTGAAGCGAGGTTTAGACGGCCGTCTCTTTTTGTGTACTCGGGCAAAGGAAGATTGTCCATCAAATCATCAAACCTGGAAAAAAAAGGAAGGTGGAATATCTTACTAAGTTAATTGTTTTACTGAAACGTGTATTAGCTGTTATACTGTCTACTGTTCTGCAATATATATATACATATATATATGACATTTATATTGTACTAGTTATATAGTTTCTATCAACTAGAAAGAAACCTCTCTACCTTTAAAAATGTTGCAGTGGTATCAAAATTATTTTTCTCAGTATGAGTTTCAAAGTTAACCATCATGACAACATCAGTCAGAACTTCTCTGAACCGAATACAAATAATTAATGATCACTCAAAGTAGAAATGCTGAAAAGGGTCATAACTATTAAAGGAAAATCAAAATCAATGAAAATCATCATCAGCAAACCCAAACTTTACAGCCACCATGAATTGGAAATAATCATTTACTAAAAGTCAATTTGCATGGCAATTTTTAAATGAACAAAAATTCTAAAACAACTACAAAAAAAAAAATATATATATATATTATTTTTTTTGTTTTAAATAAAATTTTACATATTCAAAATTTCTGGAACTAAAAAGCAACACAGGTTTGGTTTCCTCACCTTGTGGGCATCATGTCTCTGAAGTCTTCACCTGGAGGCCAGTCCTTTAGTTTCAACACCATCGGCCTGCCGTCGTTGTCCTGCAGCCGTTCTGCACTCGGAGGAGACATTAAAGACATTGAGACAACGTCCACTGCATGCTTTACCTGTCCTGCAGGTAGTTTTAAACTGAAGTACGAGGAAAAACAAGTTGTACTTTTGAACTCACTGGAGATCGTCTCAAAGCCGTCCCAGAAGTCTCGCACCTTTACATCGGAAATGATGGCACAGTTTCTGCAGTTGACCAGGTCTACGTCCTGGTTCCCAAACTCCTCGCTGAACGCCTCGGGCCGCCACAGTTCGGATTTTAGCCGTTTATGTATTCCTGACACCAGCACAGGCTGGAAACGAACCAAAACATATCAAGACGACACGTCAGCCCGTCTTTCGCCAACAGGTATTTTACACTCTGTGATTCGTACCTGCCCCTGCTTCCAGCACTCTCTGAAGATCTTCCAGTTGTTGCTGTTGCTAGGATCCTGCAGGCAGAGGAGTCGCCCATCACAGAGCCAAGAGTGTGAGGTATGTGGTTCCAAAACACTAAGACCCATTACGCCGTCTTTACGGGCTCCCAGCACTCCAAGTTCGCCGCCTTCGGAGGTCACAGAGCGCCGGCCCTCTGCTTTCTTGGTCTCCACAACAGAGGCGATGATGTGGTCCAGGATGTTTGGTAGGCTGCTCTTCGTCTTGTCGCTCTGCATCGTCAAAAAATAATAATTTTAAAAAAAAAATTAGCTTTTTTTATGAAGGCAGGACATTCGAAACATTATTCGCCAGTAGGTGGCAGTGATATTTTGCAATCTTGTAGGTGGCGTTTAAAATTAAAAGCATTATTTTTGCACACAAGGAAAAACAATGAAAACCTGGACATACACTTGATGAGGTAAAAACAGAGGGGAACGGTACACTGCTCTCTCCAGGCCCCTGAGACAGCTTTCCCGGTCCAGAGTTGAGCAGGTCACGGAGGCTCGACCCCTCCGGTTTGGACTGGGTCATGCTGGGTCCGAGCAACAGGCTGTTGAAGAGCTTCGGACTGGAAGCAGGCGGCTTTGAGAGGGCACTGAGCGAGTCCAGCCCAAAGGGAGGCCGGCTTTCTCTACTCATCATGGCGCGAAGTGAGCCGGATTCTGGAAGAAGAGGGTCGTTAAAACCGAAGCCGATTAAGGATTTCTTTATCCGACTCCTGGTTCTGCGTTTCCTTTTCCTACGCACCCTTGGTGTCATCCTTGGCTTTCTGTGTGGCCAGGTCTGCCAGCCAGTGCAGAGCAGAGCTGTTGCCCTCTCCCGATGGACGGGCGTCCTTGGCAGAGGACTGTGTGACAGTACATGGAGTGGATGTACTAATAACAGAGTTACTGGTACTACCCACAGTTCCCCCACCCCCGCTGTCTGAAGGTGTTGCCGTCTGCATGCTCTCTGTTTTGATTACTGACGTTTCTGCCTCTGGTTTTGGAGTAGTGCCAGCACCAGATAAAACTGTAAGGCCACCTCCGCTGCTGGACGTAGACTGCTAAAATAAACAAATACAAGACAAAAAAAAAAGATGCATTCGAGTTGAAATATTTTTTAAAAATTGCAGAATAAAACAAAACAAAACAGTGGGAGAAGGCAACACAGGATACCTGTGAAATCCCATTGGGGGCGGTAGGTCGGACTAGTGACTTTGTGTGTCGACTAGCACAGGGGCAGTTGGCTTTAATACCCCACTTTCCCCTTGCTGAATGCACCATGTCACCTATATTATAAAGAGCTGAAGCAGAAAGACAAAAAAATCAGTCCTTGCATCTCTTTCATACCTACAAGACATGATATTTACGTAATAGGTTTATAATGTGTGAAGATGCTGATCATTCAAACACCACTTTACGACTTACTCAAACTGACTTTCTATCTTCACTGTCCTTTGGGATGTTAAAAATAACCTACTATAAAATACTCAGGTCTACTGGGATTATGTGTCTTCAACAGACATGTTGCAGGCTGTTTGCTTTACCTGTTCCTGGTATAATTTGCGTTGGCATGAGGTTTTGAGGCTCGTGAGGTTGGCCTTTGGCACACTTTAACCAAGAGAAAACCTCGTCCTCTGGGGTTTCGTCCACATCTAAAAGGAGGTTCGCAGAAAAGTCACGCAAAGCAAGAAAATCGCACAAAAAAACTAGAGTGAACGTAACGTTTGTTCCCAAAAACTCCAGTTGATAAGCTACCTTCTCTTGGCCTGTTCCTGCGGAGCCGGTAGCAGTCCAGGCACACTCCGAAGCCGCACTTGCGGCAGACCCAGTGGATGTTGAACAAGGTCGTCTCGCATACGTCGCACATTTCTCGAACGCCTCGCACGGCGCGTTTCCACGCCACTTTCTCTGAAAAACCATGGGGGGGAAAAAACACATTTATTTCAGATCGCAGACAAATCAAACAAGAGGACAAAACCTCAAGATGAGGCGTGAGACGACTTTCAGACTCACGGTGAGGTTCCACCATCATCATGGCCTCCTTCTCAGACATCACCAACTGACAGAACTGGTCTCCCACGTTGGCCAGGATGTACTTAGACGTGTCGAGGTCAAGGCCTTCTTGGACCGCCGGCGCAGGTAACCAGAGACCCATCGCCATGTTATCGCTCTGCTGAGGACTGAGGAAGCCTTCCACACGGAGTATACCTTTACGTGTGAAAGCCAACCTGGGTGACGGCAGGAAAAACAAACTTGAAATTTAGTCACAAGATGGAGGAAACGGCGTGCTGCTATCAAACCACTTCGGCCTCACCTCCTGAAGTGGAAGAAGCGGCAGGCCACGTTCGGGTCGTCTTCATCCTCGCTGTCGTCCTCCGTGGTTCGGTACTTCCGATAGCGTTCCAGGCGACACTCGCGGCACTTGTGCAAGTGAGGAGCCACGCTGATGCAGGAGCCGTCCTGGAGGAAGGACTCACCTGACTGCTTCAGACGGCGCACTTTGCTCTGGTCTTTCAGCACAGACTGGCCCACTGGAAATCACAACGCAGCGTTAACTCTATCGCCAACGTGGCTTCCGATAAGAATTTACGAAAATGACTGCGATGGCACCTTTAAAAGACTTGTTACGCGGACGGCTCTTGGGAGCCACCTGGACTTTAGATTTTTGCTGGATGGATCCATCCTTAGCAGGAAGAGCAAGCCCCAGGGGGATCTGATCTTTCTCCAGGCCCTCCTCGTTCTCGCTGAGGTCCGACAGGTCGCTGTTGGTGCTGGAGTCGGAGTCGCGCTTGGATGACTGGCTTCGATCTTCGAGGCTAAACTTCTGTGGTTGACTCTGGTCGAACAAAAGAGCCGTTTCCTTCATTTCTCCAGAGCTGCTACTTCCCATCATCAGACAGCCCGACGTAGAGGTCGGCATCTCTACGACTTCTTGGTCCTTCTTTGTCATGGCCATCTCGCTCTGCAGAGTCTGAGGTGGCGCCGGTGTGGTGGAAGAGCTGACCGAAGCCGCGGCTGAGGGCGCTGTGAAGCCGGACGACAGAATGCCTTTAGGCGGCTCCGCCATAGTGAACAGGTTAGGCTTACTGTCAATAGAGCCACCCAGAGTTTGTGGCTCAGTCCCAGAGAGGCCAACAAAAGGTGATGGCGAGCTTTTATCTCCATAAGCCAGGAAAGGATTAGTAGACTCTTTAGAGGCCTGCAGAAAAATGTTCTGGTGGATATCTGAGGAGTTAAAACTGGACTGTAGCCCTAAACTCCCTTCAGCAGTTCCGTTATTATTGTTGTTGTTCTTAATAGCACTTTGGGCTCCAGAGGCCATCCCAAGACCACCAATCGTCAGGCCAGGGCCCCGTGCACCTGCAGATGCGCTCTGGAAGGCTGATGGTATGTTGAAAGCACCATTTCCCAGAGGATGGGCCTCAGGCACTTTGGGCTGCTCGGGCTTCTTCAGCCCTTCAGTAGAGGCTGCAGGCCTGAAAAGAGCCGCCGGCTCTTTACTCAGACTCTCGGACATAGCAGTGAAGTAATTAGTGTCCTTGGTTTGAGTCTGACCGGCTGTCAGAATGGAGCTGGTGCCAGAATTCTGGGTCATGCACTGAAAAAAGAGGTTCTGGTCCTGCGGAGGTCGGGTCTCGCTCTTGGCTCCGCTGAAGCCGAAGCCGAAAGGCTTGGTGGTGTCGAGGGAAGCTGTGGTGGTGGTGGTGGCGGGAGCGCCGTTGGTTTGGGAAGCGACATCTCCAAACACCGGAGCCGTGGGGGTCGCCTGAGACAAACGGAAACTAGGTGTTGTTTTAGAACCCTGGGAGTGAAAAATAAAACCGTGAATTAATATGTTGTAGTTGCAACTACAACGCCTGCAGTTCCTTGGAGAAGCATTCATGTCCCTTGAATCTTTCCTCACATCAGGATACTGTTGCTTCAAAACTGCAACAGTTATATTGATTGATTAGAAATAAACAATATTGTTCTGATTATTTTCTTTTTGTATCTTTACAGCCTTTGGTCATTTCATGAATTAATGTTCTTCATCATTTCAAAATGGAAAGAGTGAAGCATAACCACAAACCTGCCCCGGTGTCATCATCACCAAAATGACACATGGTGGCGGCAGCGTCATGACAATACACTGACTCTAATCACATCACCTTTATATGTGTTCGGTTGTGTTGGTATTCCTCATAAAAGCCAAATAAAACACCCTGAACTTCATGGCCACACTGAGAACCGGTAAAGTTTAAGGCATATGAATGCTTTTCCAGGGTAGCGCAACCGTACAGCCAGCATTAACCTCATGGAGCCGCTTACCTCTGTCTGGCCTCCCCAGGTGGGAGCTTTAGAACTGAACCCCATCGACGAAGATAGAGAAACGCTGGGTCTGCTGTCCTGCGCCCAAGAAATGGTGACGGGCCCCGGGGAGACGAGAGCAGCTGATTGAGAGAAAGCCGACTGGGGGGCATCCTCTCGGTCCGGCTGGGGGGACGGAGAAGCCTTTGGGGCTGGAGCACCATGGACCAGGACTGGCATTTGCCCCAGTGAGGGAAAAGATGTGGTTGAGAAAGGGGAAGGGGCCGGCTTGAGAGGGGGAGGGTTGGGCGGGTGAGAAATGCCGCTGGTGGAGTCCGCCGCTCCCTGCGGAGAGAACAGGCGCCCGTTTTCTTTGACGAGGGCGGGATACAGAGGCGAAGGAGCATTCGGGTGGTCCAAGTGAACCGAGGAGTTTGTGTTGGGAGAGGACACGCTTCCTGGAGGAGAGGTTCCCTCTGAGGGGTTTCCGTTTTTGGTGGAGCTGCTGACTCTCTCAGAGTCTCCGGCCCAGATCCCAACGCCTTCCTCCGCAGCCTTGCTGGAGTCCCCGCAGTTTTGAGTACCTGCTTCGGAGTTTCCTGCTCCTTTAAACCGTTTCAAGTTCAAGTCGTCGCCGTCCTCTGAGGCAGTCCTGCGTCTGCGTCCGTCTCCCTTCAGTGCTTCGCTGTCCTTCCTTCGTTGTCCATTGTTACCAGGCTGAGAGGGACACAACGGGGACATTTAGTTCTTCACCTGGCAAAACTGGATTCAGTAAAC
>NW_015114048.1:68366-125921 GCF_001443285.1 Poecilia latipinna | reverse complement strand
GCAACCGTACAGCCAGCATTAACCTCATGGAGCCGCTTACCTCTGTCTGGCCTCCCCAGGTGGGAGCTTTAGAACTGAACCCCATCGACGAAGATAGAGAAACGCTGGGTCTGCTGTCCTGCGCCCAAGAAATGGTGACGGGCCCCGGGGAGACGAGAGCAGCTGATTGAGAGAAAGCCGACTGGGGGGCATCCTCTCGGTCCGGCTGGGGGGACGGAGAAGCCTTTGGGGCTGGAGCACCATGGACCAGGACTGGCATTTGCCCCAGTGAGGGAAAAGATGTGGTTGAGAAAGGGGAAGGGGCCGGCTTGAGAGGGGGAGGGTTGGGCGGGTGAGAAATGCCGCTGGTGGAGTCCGCCGCTCCCTGCGGAGAGAACAGGCGCCCGTTTTCTTTGACGAGGGCGGGATACAGAGGCGAAGGAGCATTCGGGTGGTCCAAGTGAACCGAGGAGTTTGTGTTGGGAGAGGACACGCTTCCTGGAGGAGAGGTTCCCTCTGAGGGGTTTCCGTTTTTGGTGGAGCTGCTGACTCTCTCAGAGTCTCCGGCCCAGATCCCAACGCCTTCCTCCGCAGCCTTGCTGGAGTCCCCGCAGTTTTGAGTACCTGCTTCGGAGTTTCCTGCTCCTTTAAACCGTTTCAAGTTCAAGTCGTCGCCGTCCTCTGAGGCAGTCCTGCGTCTGCGTCCGTCTCCCTTCAGTGCTTCGCTGTCCTTCCTTCGTTGTCCATTGTTACCAGGCTGAGAGGGACACAACGGGGACATTTAGTTCTTCACCTGGCAAAACTGGATTCAGTAAACCGACCACAATATGGGTATTTTTGTCCACATACACAAAGTAAAAAAAAAATTATAGAGAGAGAGCATTAAGAGAAAGATATATAAAAGTATTTTGTTCAAATTTTGGAACAGACCCAAGAAGCAAATAAATAAAAAAAACATGCAAAACACAAGTTTAAAACTTTATGCAAAAAAATAACATATATGGCAGAGGCAGCACTCCGTACAAAGAAGAAGCGAAAGCAGAGCCGACTTCATGCCGTAGAAAAGCTTCCCAATAACACTAATGACAAACTTACCTCCTCTTCTGCTAGCATGACATGTATCACACGAGGATCTACCATCTGCTTCTCTTTTCCCTGCAGGGGAAGAAAACAGTGTGAGATCCTTTTGCAAATTAACCCCCAGCAGACAGTCTGGCTGGAGTCAGGCTTGTTCTCAAGAGTCCTTACAAGAAATCAAAGGCTTAAAACTAAACATACCCTAAAACACAAGGCTCACTTATGACAATTCTTTATGTCAAAACACAAATAGTTTGAGTTTGAAGAATTTTCTATCTTTTTTCTTTCAGCTGCAATGCTAACCGTTTTGATTGAAAGGTAATAATTATATTCGGTTTTTCATAAATATCAGTTTGGAAAAACTATTCTATACGTGATTTACCTCTCAATGGCACACCTATCGGTTAAAAGGTTCAGTTTATGACAGAAAGAAAAAAAAAAAGTACTGAAAGACAATCAAAGGCGCATTTGAACAAACAACAGGACTGAGGCAACAACATGTTTTGAACAGACAAAGACCGCAAGAGAAATGTTTGTCCATAGTCTGAAGCAAACTTTTATAGAAAGCAACTATCATATCACCACAAACAACGGTCAGGCACGGTGGTGGAGGGTTGATGATTTGGACTCATTTTAGCGCCATTTTGGTGTCCTCTGTAAACTAAAGGATTTGCAGAGTTCAATGAGATTCACTAAGTTTAGTAAAAATGTGGATCGTGTAACAAGCAAACAATCCTGCAGATCCAAACTATGGCCGACAGAAAACATTTTGTGTTGCAATGATTGTTGAAGCTATGAATGGCTTCGGTTTTAACAGCTTAAATGAACTAATTGTATTTTTCTACTCTGTCTTGCTGAGCGCGACCAAAAGACATCGATAAATCTTAATCAGAAAAATTTAAAACAACAACAGAGAAAACCTGAATTACAAAGAATTTAAAACCGGCTTTACCGTGAACGTGTTCAGGTGCGTTACCTTATCCAGCGTAATCTCCATAACGTGCGAGATGGGGTCGTGCTGCGAGACGTGTCCAAAAGCCCAGCAATCTTCAAACTCGGGCTGGTACACGCGGACTCTGCGTCCTTGGATGGTGAACGAGCCTGACAAGAACGACGAGATAAAAATGAAACAACAATGAATTCAGGAGAGAAGGTTAGTTTTACTCTACAAAACTCCTTCGCATGCCATTTTGCCATTTTTTTTTTTTTTTAGTTACTTTGAATGTTTCTATGAAACCAACACATGATTCTCAAGTTTTGCAGTGTGATTAAATGTTCAGTGATTAAAACAGAAAAAGAAACGGAATGAAAATAAATTTCCAATTTCTGCTGAAGACAAAGAAACACTAGCATTTTTGTGCCCTGAATGAAAACCTCAAATGTGTTTAACAGGAATGGCAATTTTTTTTTTTGTGTGTCCAACAAGTAGCCCGACTGGTTCTGCATTCTGCACGAGGCGTTGGTGAGAAGCTCATTTAAACGCATGCAAGGCTTCAGACTAACTACTGACACTAACATTACTGGTCTTCATCACAGAAACCTCAACCGTTTTTAGCAAATCCCAAAAGAAAATCTTTCATTAAAGCAAAAATAACATCTGAAAAGTACTGGTTTGTGTGAAAAAAAAAACTTTTAAATAGAGATGACAAATAATTGAAGCGATTAAGTCGGAGCACCTGGCCGTACTGCTGCTTGTTGAACTTCCTCAGTGCTCGTGTTTCACATTCGTCACTAGTGAAGTTCGTGTGAACCTGCTACTCCTTCCAGCTGCCATGGCTGAGAACAAACACCATTTCTTTCTGTGCAATAATTTACAAGAATCTGAATTTAGTCTTGTAGGGAGTTAATCGTTAGCTTCTTTCGATCCGATACGAGATCCAACTTTATCCAGTAATCAGCAGTTTTACAAATGGGCTGATGAACAAACTGCTAGCCGACTGAGTTGTAGTAGAACATGCATTTAAATAAAAAATAAAATAAAATAAAATGCCACTGCACCATCTCCAAAATCAATTATGCAATGTCATTAAAGTGCTGCAGTCACGGAGCATGTTTTATTTTTATTTTATCGTTGGGGAGGGGAGATGAGGGAGGTCAGAGGAAAAAGGCTTATCTTTTGTGAGGCAGATTGTGTCTGTTGCTGCTCATGTCTCTTGTGCATGCTCAGTTTTATTTTCCTTTCCATTCTGGGCAGGTTTATGTGGTGTGACAGCATGTTGTTTGAGTCGGGAGGAGGGAGTTTAACTTTTAGATTTCAGCGTGGCTCCGACGTCTGAGATCTGGTGTAAGGAGTCAATCATGTACAGGTTGTCCAAATTGAACAAATCCCCTGCAGAAATGTTGTTAACTGCATGATGCTGTTAATTAATATTTCTACATAGTTTGATTTAATCATTTGCCCAATTTAGTACGTGAAAGCAAATGTTTAGAAAAATCATCTATAGACTTTTTTGCAATACAATTATCCATAAAATAAAAATCTAAAACAACATAAAAACTTTTTTTTAATTATGTTTTTCACCCCAATTCATATAGTGAGGATATCTTTTATAGTCAATATGTCACCTCATAACTTTAGCTGATGCTCTGCCCACCAATAAATACCGACTCATCTAAAGATTAAAAAAGTAGGACAAGGTTTTGACACCTTTTAAATTGATTTCATTTAGATCCCATAGAAAACATGTAAATTCAACAACAATAACCTCAGATGTGCCTTGAAGAATCTGTATTTAGTTTAGGATTTTTCAGTCCTAGACTCTAAAACATAGATGCACTAAATTGGCCAAAGAAGTTGTGAAAGAACCCTCAGCCCTCCCTGCTATCCATTAAACCAACAAAGCACTGGCTCGTTTAATGATTTGTGAACCATGCATACAATAAAACCCAACTATGGTTTGCACTCAAAAGTCCACAATTTTTTATCAAACCTGGAAACCAGAGTCTGGGAAAAGTGGGATTTTGAAACAGAAAACGAGCAGAAACGTAGTTTTTACTCACATAAATTATGATAAATTGGTGCTTTCAATTTAAAATGATATGATTGTATTTTTTCCCCATTTCATTCACCCTCAGTCTGTAGTCAAAAATATTTCCTTAATTGCCAACAATGAAACGTGTAGGCCTAGATCCCGAAGAGCCTTTTAGACTATAAAAAAGGCTTTCTCTGCTACGCAGGACATTCCAAGCGTTCAAAGGATTTGTGCAGCTCAGACCAACAGCTCAATATGCAAATTACCTCTAATGGGCTTCACTGAGTCTAATGACAAACATAACCAGCATTTTTATAAACCTAATAACGCACTAACTAATGGAAAAAGCTAAGCACACAGTCAGTCCTGCCAGTAAAAGGAATTTAAAGTGATTTTGCTTATTTTGTTTTTCTGGAAACGAAACCAATAAGCAACGCGAGTGGAGACTAGGACAACTGCCGAAGATTAAATTAAACAAAACGGCCCCTCGTTTCACAAAAGAATTTAACGAGAGCAACATTTAGAAAGTTGAGAATAATTACCAGCCCCTCCAAACAAGGTCCTGTAACGCGTCATAATAAACGCATCGCAACCGGGCCAAATCCTTTTTATATTTGTGCCCAAACGTTATCGCTCCGCTGTTCAGACGGAACGACCCGGAGGCCACATCGAGCGCGAGTTTGAATCCTACCCTTCCTGAAGATCTCCTGCAGTTTAAAGTCGGTGTGCCAGCTGGAGAAGGCGGACAGCAGAGACGGTTGCTCCAACAGCACGGGGTGTCTCATGTCCTTATCAGCCTGCACAAACACAGTTAGTTAGTTATGGAACACTTAAACGGTTTTTATCCTCCAGTTATATTAGCAAGTCACAGCTTTAATAGTAGTACATGCTGAAAAACAACATTTTGTAATCAACCATTAATTGAAGAAAAAAAAAAAAAAGGTTTAATGTAACTTCCCTTGTTTCTACCCCATCAATTCCAGATCACAATACAAGAAATGCTCACCTCAAATCTCTGGAAAGCTTTGTCATCTGGCAAAAACTCAAAATTCTTTGTTCCAAAGTACTCCACGGGAACCAGGGATCCCAAACCCACTCTGTCCACCAGCGAGCGGAAAGCCTGCACAAGAAGAGAAAGAAGCACTTAGAAAATCCTCACTGCTCAAACATAAGCCAGAAAACGGTCAACATAAACTGAATTTTAAACCTGCTTTCAACTTTCAACACCTTCATTTATTAAAAATGTCATCTGTTTGGAAAAAAAATGAGATGGAAATTGACTTAACTGGAAAAATCTGGTCATAATCTATAGAGATATTGTAATATTTGGTGGTTAAGAAAAAAAAAAACACTGATTTGAAAGTGGCTTTTAAAAAAATAATTGCCATCTGCTCTGCTTCGTAGCAAGACGTGAAGTAGAGAGAAAACATTTCTGTTTTCTGCTGCACTTCAGTTGCTCCATTCGTTAGCTTGCCAACGTTGCTCTCTGAAACTAAACTCGTTTATTAAAAATAAATCAGTTTGTTTGACCTTCTAAGTTACTGTCATAAAACGGTTTTACTTCTACAGAAACGCACACCACATCGATTGAGGTCCCAGCTGACGACGTGTAACCTGCGTCTCTCAAGATTCCAGAGCGACAGTCCAGATTTGGTGTTTGTTTTTCTCACTTTAAACTCAACACCAAAATCCAGAGCAAGCAAAACCAGAAAAGCCTTGCCCAACCGAGGCAAAACCGGGACTTTTCATGAGTTTAGATTTGGTAGCGATAAATGTTTTTGTTTACATCATACGCTACACTAAGTCGTCCGTGTTTGAGGAAAGCGCTGCAAGACCCCGTTTCTGTTTCCTCCGTCTATTTAGCCGTTTGTAACATTTTTTTTTTTTATAGTGTCCTAAGGATGATGTGTTTTATTTTCAAAGTGACTCGACCGTCTGAAGAGAGGTGAGCAGCAGCATAAGTAAGCGTCGATTAACATCTATTGCGGCAGGTCAGGTGAGAAAAGCAGATTTTTATGGCTGGATTTTATGGATTTTTTTTTTTGGTTTCCATTGTTCCATTTTTCCATTCCCCCTTGTGTAAAAGCAATGTAAAAATCCTGAAACGCGATAAAATAACTTATTTTGGCTTGTGTAATAAACCCGGTTTGTTTAATTTCTTTGGTTTTCAGTACATCTTTAGCAAGTTGGCATTAAGTGACTTATAGTAGACCTGATTCTTGCTTATTGATTCATGTTGCATTGTTTTTCCTTTATAATCTTCAACTAAACTCAACTGTTAATGTGTAGTGTTGATTTTAACCCTTCATTGTCAATCCTAAAGAAAAAAAAAAAGAAATTAGATGCAGTTCTTCTCATTTTAACTGTAACTACAAACTTGATGCCCTTCAAAGAAGTTTTAATAGGTTGTGAGACTTTGATGGCTATACAAGATGTCCTTCTTTGCACAGACTGCAGTTATTTTATTTTCATTGATGTACTGAGGGTATTTCTGCAAAAGTCTGAAAAACTTGGCATTTGTGAATGAACAGCACTGTTATCAAGTGAATGCTTCCGTTGTGTTGAAACAACAAAGGCAACCGAGAGCAACTGAGGCTATAAGACATGCAGGACAAGGTGTCTCCTGTTGTCAGGGCAGCTGATAAGACTTGAGAGAGCATTTCGTCTACAAGGTCGTGCTGAAGCCTAAAAAGGGAACGATCACTACTTATGGAAGCAAATATTTATGTCTATAAAAACACTTAAAAATTTGAGATCCAAGTTGCAAAGTTTGCTTCGTCTTTGCAAGCGCCAACTCCACCAGCGGGTGGAAAAACGATTTAAAGTGTCATTCTCTTCTAACGAAAGCTGTAAAAACAACAGAATGAGATGATTGTTCATTTCAATGACACATATTTTAGTAAGCTAAAAAATTAACGAAGTTATCAATTTTTTTGTTTTTTTTGTTTTACATTTGTGCAATACGATGCAAAAGGCAACATCCACAAACAGTGACGTATGACAAGTGGCCCTTTAGGGGTTAATTTTTGCTTCAAAGAGACAATCTGATGGGATCCTGGAATGAACTATAGTTGTGTGCAAGTTAAGCAAATAACTGAATCTTTTCAAGCCTAAAATTATCATCCCGACGCAAAATATGCTGCAGCAAACACAGCTGGCGTCCCCAACGCTAACGTCAGCACCAACGTTGAAATGTTGTTGTTGTTTTTTTTTTTTTTTTCAAAATAAGTTCCATGAATGATCGGGGGTTCCGGAAACACTTAAAAGCTGAATGCGTGTAATAGCACTTTGCACCAATTCAATGGTAAATAACAGATTGAAAACAATAAATGTGTTGTTGAGCTCATATTTCTATTTATTTGATTATTTAGCTGCAAAGAGGGGTTTTGAAATCAAAATGCTGCTTATTTGGTCAATATTGTCATGGTTTTTATTGATTTTTTTTTTTTGTATTTTCTGCCAATTTTATGATGGTCTTATTATATTTACAAAACTTAATTTTATTTTTTGTTTCATCGTATATCTGTAATGTGATTGTTGTGAAAGACTCTGATCAGCTGAGGTTATTAATGTGCTATATATAAAGAAAAAAAACTTTGACATATCGGTTCTGGTTAAAATTCAATTAGCTGCAAATAATTACAGACCACAAAATTAACTGGGCCTCACCACGTGTGTATATTATATATACATGACCAAACTTCAGCTCACTGCTGCTGGCTCCAAGCTTAAACTTCAAAATGTTATACCAGAGAAGACATTTTAGTTGTTGTAAAACAACTAAACAAAAAAGCCCAAGTTTCTTCAAAATAAGGATGCTATTTAAAGTCGGACACACGCTTTCTCGAGAAGTGATTAAAAAAAAAGGAAAGGTGATTTCTTTTTGTTAATCTATGAACAAAACGAAAGCAACTGGGTCAGAATATGCCCGACAAAGAAACAAAGAAAACTTTCCTTCAGCTCAGAGCCAGAGGACACGTCAGCAGCACTCATTCATTGGTCAGAAAGAGTCGGGTCAACACCAATATGGCAAATGGACTGCCCTCGTTTAGCGCTTTATCAAGACCCCATTTGAATAATTTGTAGCAAAAGTGACCTGAGACAGAACACGTGCTGCGATTTTCCATCTGCAACATGCAGTAGTAAAATAAGTTAGCCGTCACTCTGAAGTGTAATTCATTATTTAATAATCCCTGTGACCATGTGCAGGCGCTACGCAAGATGCTACTTGCAAAAGGCACACAACGTCTGCTCCTTCATGCAGACAACAGGCCACAGGAATTGTCCGTTTTATTGAATTTTAAAGCCCAACATTATTACTGTTCTTGAGCAGTCGCGTTATCCGAAACGCACAACTGTCCACTCACCAGAGCCGGCCAGGGCGTCGTCGGTCCTGGAACTGCACTGACCCTCGTACTGTCACTGGGGCTGACCCAAACGACCGAGTCTTCGACCAACACGGCCTTCACTCCGTCGCCGTACACCTGCACCCACGAACATCGCTGCGATGCGTTTTCGAATTCAAGAAACACCTGCAGTTAGCGAACGAGAAGGACAAGCAAATATTAGGGACCGACGCTCAGTTTCTTATTAAGAAAACCAGAACAAATTTAAGAACATTTCCACAGAGATTAAAAAAAAAAAGAGGGAAAAGGAAGAGATAATTACATAAAAAAACCCATTTGAAGTTATTTAATAAGGGGCAGTGCATATTAATAAACATATGTTAATAAACAGTTACGTAATTATGCCAGATTTAGTCACAAGAGCTCATTTTCAACTGTAGTCCTATTGCAGGTCGATGGTAAAATAAATGACACCGAAATGCGCGCACACACACACACACACACACACACACACACACACACACACACACACACACACACGACATTACACGAATTGGTCAATGTTGAAACAAATGGTCAATTATAGAAATATATCTGATAAATTAAGACCAGCAATACGCTACATTTCTCCTGTGAGTTAAATTCTGTGTTTAGTGCATTTCCATTTCCACTTGTTCGGGGTCGGGAAGCGGAGGGAGCAGCCTAAGCAGGGAGACACAGACTTCCCTCTGCTCAGCGTCTTGGGCCGGATCCTCTGGGGAAATCCCAACGTGTTCCCTGGCCGGTTAAGAAACATAGTCCCTCCAAGTGAGTCCTGGGCCTTCCTCTGGGTCTCCTCCTGGCGGGATGTGTTTGAAACGCCTCACCACTGCGGTTGTCCAGGAGGCACCCTAACATCAACTGGCTGCTCTGCTCTGAGAACCTCCTGGCTGACCAAGCTTCTCACCCCAAAAGCTCTCCCGTTCTTCATCAGTCAGCGTTTGGTCACGGGACGTTCAAATTCGCGCACACCTGTCATACACAGCTCAGGCCATCTGGGGTTACGGCCTCCCAGCAACCCACCTTTCTGCAGGCGGCTTTGACGCTGTAATTTCCAGGAGTTTTTTTTTTGCCATCTTTGTACAGTTCTTCGCTGAATAACTACAAACATGTGCAATTCCTCACCATGTCAAACATTCATCCAAGTATTCATTATCATGTCATCTACGGACACAAAAGACGGACAGTGGAAGCAGACTAGTTGAAGAGCAATATCAACATTGCTGTCTTAGTACTTTCTGCATAAACTTCTGGCCAATCACAGGACACTTCCCACAGAGCTCTGTCGAAACAGTCTGAAACGGGCCTGGTGTCGAGAAAGGGATGGTGGGTGCAAGAAAACCAAATGACGCAATTTCTGTCACGCGACTATGTCAACGAGAGCCGATGTCAACACTTTCGAGGAAATACTTACGTGCGCAGACACTGGAGTTCGTCGGGTTCTGCAAATTCAGAACCTGCTACTGGCCTCTCGTTCAGAGACAGTACCAAACTTTTTGTGTTACTTGAAATCAAGTCAAACAAATGTTTGCTTGAAATACGAAAAAGCATTCAAACTGAACACAAACGGTTTTCAAACAGTTCTTTATTGCTTATTAAAAAGGTGTCAAATGCAAACCGATCCGGTGAAACTGCACGCTTCGTTAGCGTTGCACGTAGACCGTGAAAAACAAATTGCCAGTAAACGGCAACAAACCGAAGAGAGAAAAGAAAAAAAACTACCAACGTGGGAATTCTTTATGGAGCTCTCTGTCAACACACTTTCATTCAATACTTGCACAATAAATAAAACCTACTAAATTTCACAGGTGTTTTTATTTTCTTATACTTGTCAGCTTATGCCCATGTGTCAAAATCAGCAATGGATGGATATAGCTCATAAGGATTAGACATGTTCTACAGATACTCTTCCATATTACACAAACCTAAACGATAAAATAGTGCAGATGGGATGGAGCAGTCGTTTCTCCACAAAGTTAAATAGATTTTTTTTCTGTCTGTTATATTGCCTGCAGTGAGTTTTTGCTTCGCATGGAGAACTTTGCG
Source organism: Poecilia latipinna (assembly GCF_001443285.1). Lineage (NCBI taxonomy): Eukaryota > Metazoa > Chordata > Actinopteri > Cyprinodontiformes > Poeciliidae > Poecilia > Poecilia latipinna. The sequence goes on along the minus strand of NW_015114048.1, from coordinate 115,462 downwards.
CTAATGTGGTTTAGGCTCAGCAAGCCGAAAGATGGATTCTCTAACAGACTTAATGTTTGTGGTTAGAGACATCTGTGATGGCTCAGACGTCTCTAAACGATGAACAATTTCACTTCTTTTTTTTTTTCTCCCCCTTTTTGCCCGTCTTCTAGAAGGACGAAGAGTAATAAAAATCGATGCTACATGCAACTTCTTTTGATGAAAAGCACATTCCCTGCATAACTGCCGTCTCGGCTGTAGCCATTTTGTGCCAATTTGCCTTTGAAGATTTCTCCTAGACATTTAAGACTGTAAATGCTTAATGTGTGTCAGCTCTGCCTCAAGTCGAACTCCACTGGAACTTTTAGAGTGGTGATTTTCTGATATTATTCTGAAAGCTAGGAGGACACATGTGCACATCCACACTAACCCGAGGTGTTGGGTTTCTGGGTCATGATGTTGATAAACTGTAGTTGAGAGCTGGCAATACAAAATTTGAAAATGGTCCAGCAAAGATATTCTGCAAGACTTCAGTGTGCAACTCATTTTGTTATTTTTTCCCTCCCTCCTCATTTCTTATATTGTATAACATCTGCACACTAACTTCAGTCACTTTGATAGAAATAGTTGGGTTTAGAGTTACACCAATCAATCTAGCCGAAACCAGAGTTTTCATGTTAAATTGGCAAGCTAAAAAGTGAGATTTGTCCCCCCGGCCCCCACATCCATGCATCAAAACTAAGAACTCCTGCTGAATTAAAACGCATCAACATGCTCTATGCACATTTCTGAGTTTATTACGCTGGCAGGTCAGACCTCGATGGCAACCTTTAAATCTTCGGTATCAGCCAAGAACAGCCTGACTGGTGAACCTCCCGCTGCATTGTGATCTTTTACCAAGACTAAATTTAAAGCCGTACCGGATCCAACTAAAAATAGCTCTGAGTTATTAGGGCTCTGGGATCAACATTCAAGACAGGCCCAACAACTTACAGCTGCTACATTATGGGTTTGGATATGGAATTACTAACAAATTTATAAGTCAGTGTAACATTTCTGGATCGATTTACATCAGTACACATGCCACAAGGACAGCGGAAAACAGATAAGCAAAAAAAATTTAAAAAATCACCTTCCCACCAGAATGACTCCTAGTGAACTATAACTCTTTGGTACTTTGAAAACGCATACAGTAACTAGCTTGCGAGTTAAAAATGATTTAATGGTGAAAAGAAAAGCTAAATCAATGCAATTCGGACAAATCTCAAGTCACAAATAGGTCGAGGTTAAGTAAAAGCTGATTTTTGCATTTTTGCCTTACAACCTCCTGGGTTAATTTTATTCATTTATTCATCATTTAAAAACAGGCAGCAGAAGGTTTTGCAGAGGAGACACAAAACTAGATCAAAATGTCATTTAACTCACAAATTACGATGTTGAAAAATGAATTTAAAACACAAAAAAAAGCAAGAAAAAAAAAAAAAAAAACATGTTTGTAGCTTGAACTTATTTCAATATTGTGGTTAACTTCCTAAATCTTAGTCCTTAATGTTTGGTATTGGTTGGCTTCTTTGCCAATATTTAAACCCATTTCGTATTCCCTACCTGCTTCCATACTGTAGCTCTAAACAAAGCTTTTCATACCTACTGACTTATCCGTTGCAAATCAGTTTATTTCCCCTGGCAGGTCAATATTTTACTATATTTTGGAGATAAGTAACCATCCATTGGCTATAAGCGCTTATTCTTGCAGGGTCACAGAGGGGCCAGTCTCCATCTCCAGAGATCATCAGGCGAGAGGCGAGGTACACACCGGACATGTCACCAGTTCATCACAGGGCAACATAGAGACACACAGGAGAACCAACCATGCGCACACACACTCACCCCCCTAAGGACAATTCAGAGAGACAAATTAATCTAACAGTCCTGTTTTTTGGATTCTGGGAGAAAGCCAGAGGACCAGGAGAGAAACCAAGCACAGGAGACCATGCAAACTTCTTGCAGAAAGTACCTAGGCTGGGATTCGAACCCATGACCTTCGTGCTGCAAGGCAAAAGTGCTACCAGCTGCACCAGTAGGCAGTAGGCAAATCTTGCACATAATTTAGTTGCTCATTGTTTTTTTTAAAGACCTTACATTTCAAATCGCTGTGATTCCGATCACCACTTGAGCATTTTTACGAAATGTGACAGACTTTTTTTTTTTTTTTTTTTTTTTTTTTTTTATACTCCTGATCAATGTACAATTTTGCACGTTGATAGTATGACTCAATTTACATTTACACATGGGTCTTCATAAGGTGTAGAAAATCAAAGTTGAACATTTGTCTTTTTGGAACACTCCGTTACGTTACGCTTTGTTTCCTCTAAGCGGTGCGGCTCGGCGCAGTACGCTACTTTGTTTTCATTGGAAAAGCAGTCCATGCAACCGACTCGTACCGCAGCATTCCTGGGTCCCCTTCAGTTGCATGTCCTTGGGACGTCGGTATGGTTAGGGTGGAGCGACTGGCGCAACTCAACTCAGTCTGATCATTGGGAGACAGAAACACAACTCTGCTTGCAACAGGTTTGTCCTTAATACTAGAAAGATGCCACATTAGGTGTTTGGGTTTATGCCCACCTGCCCCAGTCAAGAGTCCACAAAATAGCGTACCAACACATGCCGCACCGCTTCGTGGAAACGAGTTGCTGTTTGTTCTCCGATCACCAGGTAGGTGAATGTGCTTCTTTCTGCACAGTGACTTAAACCCCCTCATCTTTTTAGCTGCTATTTTGGGTTGCAGTTTTCAAAATTTCCAACAATAACGCATGCATACGAACAATGTTACCGTACTTCTTTCATTTCCGTTATTAACATAGTCAGGATTTATTGTTGATGTTTGTAACTCAATCAAATAGTCTGTCGATGTTTGCCAGTAGTGATCCGTCATATGAGCACTTGCTAAACTGGCACACATAAGGTCCAGATTCAATCAACAGTTCAAAATAACTTGTACTTAAATCGCAGAATTTAACTAGAATGTTTAATTCGGGGGGGGGAGGGGAGTTTGCAAGTTGAATATAATTTTTGTTTAAACGCTTTTTGTTGTTGCTTTTCATGGTGAAATCATCATCATCTGCAGCAACAAACATGACTGACTAACTAGGATAATTACACATCAACTACCTGATATCAATTGTGACAACTAAAAACGTTGAAATTTTCCTTATTGGCAACAACTAAGTGAATATTTTAGAAATTAAGCAACTTATTTAAAGGTAATGTTTCTTCGGTCTCGATGTAGATTCCAAAATTTCAGCTTTAAAGTCTTCTTATTTTAACCAACACACATCGTCGTGGTGTCATTAAAAAGTCATTTTAATGCTCTTTTAAAAGAATTTAACATTATTTTTTTTAGAAAACGTGGCTGCCCCATCTATTCCAACTACTAACTTTGGCAACAACTTTAGTGGCAGTTCATCACATAAGATGTACAGCAAGTTGATAGAAAACTGTGTCATGGTACAGCATTCGTCCCTGCATATACTTTTGAAGAAAATAACTTGCACTTTTAAAAGATAAACTTTCTGAATCCTATATTTGAGCAGTGCCATCAATTGTTTATATGATTCTGGATAAGCATTAGTTTGACTTCCCTCTGTCATGTTGGTCTACAACCACCACCTAACATTGGCTCTATCTGCAGTGTTGAATCAAAATGTCAGCGTCGTTCATTCAGATTCTTATAAGACGGTGAAGCCGTGTCATACTAAATAATCTAGGTCAAAAAAACAAGGTGGGAGCGATTTCAGGTTCGCCCCTGCGTGAACTTTCTTCTGGCCTTCAAGAGGACTATCATTAGCTGACGGGCAGAATTGATCGCCTGTAATGGTTGCACAGAAATTATCTGCGATTTACTACAATGTGCTCGACGCCTCTCTTAACTCTTGACCTTAAGTGTTTAACAGTAAATGCTGCAAGGTCACACATAAACATTGCTTGAAGCTAGATATCCAGAAGCTAGGAAAAATCGAACAAAGCAAAGGCCAGAAAATCCCCGGTCTCGATTTTAGCTTCGCCTCTCTGCCTGCAACACGCAGCGGGCTAAGATCTAAATTTATGCAGCAGGTAACGATAAATCTCCCGATTCTGGTGGGTAACAACAAGCTCCACTAAGCGGAATACACATTGACCCGCTTAGCACACGGTGCATTTTAGAAAATGACTGATATTTAGCTTCGCAATACGGAAACGCTTGAATGTAAATACTGACTGTGAGTCCGGCAGCCGTGCTTGTCGTTGTCGCCTCCCCTCCTTCGCTGCCCTCCGGAGCGGCCAGGCCGATGACGCTCACCGCCCGCACCGTTCCTCGGAGCCAGTCCCGGGCCCAGGCAGGTTGTTCGGTCTCTGATCCATTGGCGGGCCTGCTGTCGTCGAGGAGCAAAATAAGACGCTTCCCGATCAATTCGAGAGAGTCCCCCATGGTTTGCTTACAAAGCTAACAGCCCTCAGTGAGCCACCATGAACAGTTGAACTTCTCCGCTCGGGATGGGAACTCAAGGAAGCTAACGTAACAAAAAGGCGAGAAGAAACCAGCTGCGATTGCTTTGTAGTTCACCCTAATGCAAAACAGAGCTCGTTTTGGTCAATGTTCCCGGGGATACGCGGCGGCGGCGGCGGACCGCAAATCTCCCAGTCGAAACGTTTTTGTCCTCGGTGTTAACGCGACTATCCTGCTCTGTCCGCCATTGAGCCCTGCAACAATCAAACGCACTTCTCCTGGTAGACTGGCAGCACTGCGGAGGCAGAGAAAATATGAGGAAACACCGACCCCTAGTGGAAGACCTAGGCGTTACTTTCCCGCAGTGGTTATTATTTAGGGAGCTTCTCACCTGGAATCAAAGAAAGAAAATCCATGGATTCCGCCAAAGTATCAAGTGCAAAAGTATCATGTAACGAGTAAATATTTTTGTCAGCATTTTGTCTGAATAAAGTTGGATTAAATGCATAAATAAATATATTAATAATTATCATTTTAGTACTAACTATATATTTTATATAGTATATAAACAAAATAGTATTAGAAAAGTCCTGATGCTGTCCAACAATCACAAACATGGAGTTTTATGACAAACTGGGTCTTGAGTGATACTGTGGAAGATTTGTGAGCCTGTGGGCCTGTTTCTCTCCCCCGGAATCTTTTTTAGGGCGCAATGGATCATAAACTCTTAGAAATACCAGAACATTGACCTCTGGCGGAAAACAGAAAAAAGATTGTCACTGGGTCTTTCTTCGCCGAGGTTGCCCTTTGTCACTGATTCTGTTCATAACGTTTGTATGGACCTAATTTCTAGGCACAGTCAAGATGTTGAGAAAATCCATTTTGGTTGTCTCAGGATCTCGTCTCTGCTTTTTGGAGGTGACCTGGTTCTGTTGGCTTCATCAGACCGTGACCTCCAGCTTTCACTGGAGCAGTTTATAGGCAAGTGTTAAGAGGCCAGGATGAGAATCTGAATCTATGAATACCAAAAAGAGAAGAGGTCCTGCCCCAAGTGGAGGAGTTTTAAGTATCTTGAGGTCTTGTTCCCAAATGAATGAAAAAATTGAGTGGAAGATCAGTGGATGGATAGATAGGTGCTGTACTCTACCGGTCTTCAGAAAGCTGAGTTGAGAGGGAAAACTCTCTATCCTTCAACTTTCCAACCCTCAAAGGGCCCAGGACTTCAATGGTTTGCAGAAAGAACAAAGAGGCCTCTCTCTAGACTCTAACCTCAAGTACTCAACTAAGTGTTACCTTGGTGGCTAAAGTACAGCACTTGTAGTTTAGTGTTAAATTTTTTTTTATAACATGGGGTCTTTTCTCAATAAATTAATGTACTCAAATTAAATTATGTTGTTTTTTTGTTAGTTATTCAGAATAAGATTATCCTACTGGAATATAATTATATTTTATTTCAAATAAAAGTAGCAACACATAATCAACAGCTCTGCTATATGATGGCTTCAGAGGAAAAAAAACTGAAGGTCATTGAACATTTAATGGTGAGCTTTGATGGTCTATTTCTGAACTGAAATAGTACAGTTAATAACTACAGTTAAGATTTTTATTTTGCATTTTACAAAACTTTATGCATTTCTAAGTTTCAATAATAAATAATTTATTTATTTATTTATTTATTTATTTATTTATTTATTTATTTATATTGAAAAAGAAAATACCTTTGTTATAAGCAATAATAGCTTTAATTGAAGCGGGCAGTTGTGATTATGGAATGCTATTGATTGTGACCACCAGGGGGTGCTGTTTTGTTTCACTGATTTGTGAAAGTAAGCTGCTAACAGAATGATACAATAAAATGGCACATGGCAAAATACAAAAACAATACACATTTCAAGTTTATTATGTAAAAATATATATTTTGACAAATATAAGATATCTTACCCCTTTTATAAAATGAGGTGTATTAATTCCAAATGTTTTCCTACAAGTAAGGACCAATACAGGGGCTGGACATGGAAGAAACCTCTTAAAATCTTACCTGAAGGTGAAAAGCAGCGAAAACTTTCCTCTCACAGATGACAGAGACTTGTAGATGGTTACAATAGCCTCCTCACTCAAGCTATTTCAGGGAAATTGGGTAACGTTAGCTATTTTCTTAGCTGTAAAATATTTTTTTTCATGCTTTTTGCTCATTGAGTAAATGAAGGTTACTCTCTGTCCTTTAAGTGCAGTTAATTCACTTTCTTTCAGTAGATAACTAGAATATGCATCAATATGTGAACTTTTCTCGGGATTATTTAACGTCAAATTTCCTTACATGACTGTGTGCCGATCTGACATTCTTTTAAATATCTGCATGTTGGTCTTTGAAGAAGCTTCACATATCAATTCAGCCTGTTGGTTAATTCTTTATGGCAGGAGATATTTATAAAGATGGGATTTACAGTTACTTTATAAGAGATTTACAGCCCAAACATATGTAGGTTATTCAAGTAATCCAATGGTGCTATATTCCGGTGAAGGTATGCAGTAGGTCAAAGGATCTTAGTGTGGATCTATCTGTGCACATGTAACAGCAGTGCTCATGTAAGAATGTAGTTGATGTGAACTATATGTGTGCAGCAAAAACACTTTCTTTCTTTTAGCTTTAAAACCTCTAAAGTATCCCTCATTTTGAATTGGATGTAAGAAGCCATTTTTAAGTAAGTAAGCAGACAGACATGTGCCTTAACTCTCACAGAGCATAAATGAGTAAAGAAACTTTTTATAAACATTGATTAAAAAATGCATTGTTTTATTTGTCCATATGATTTCCACTGCTCGGCACCTCTTTATTGTGTTTATTTGCTGTTAGTATGAGAAATGTTCAGGCAAGTCACCTGAAATCTCATGAAATAACACGAGGACTCGTGTTATTTCATGGCACGAAATGAAATAACATCTCATTTCATTTTCATGTACAAGAAGTACATGTAAACATGTACTTTACAAGAAGTAAACATGTACTTCTTAAGCTTCCTTCGTTGACGTTGCGTTACTTCTTCTATGAGCATCAAACCATCACAGATCCTTAAACTTAATGATGAGAAACGAGCGTCGTGTCAAAAACATCCTTTCCGGATCTTGCTAATGTCAAGAAAAAAAAGGGGGTTTTATCCGCTGTCAGTCAGATACAGATGGTCCTGCCTTAAGCAAAGGACTTTAAGTATCTTGGTCTCTGATGGTAATAGACTAGAGAAAGGATAATCAGATTAATGCTTTGTTTGCAGTTATGTGGGCGCTGTTCTGGTCTGGTGTAGCAAAGAAATTTGAGACAAGCAACACTTTCAATTTACCGTCTGTCTATCACAGATGGATGGTAAATTAAAAAAAAACAGATATTTGGCCATTCTAAGGTAAAAACAACAAACAACTTCCAGTCCAGGGGGGTGGGGGGCACGGCTGACTCTGTGGGCGGGCAATGCCCCCCCAACGCCACGGACCTCCGTCTATGTTCCAACCCCTCACATAGCATGTTGCGATGCGAGTCATTATTGATTGAACAAGATCCCAGATGCAAGCAGCTGAAAAAAAAAAAAAAGCTTTTTCTATAGGATGACTGCATTTGGCTTTAGACAGATATACTTTTAGGTATTTTTGCTCAAGTGTTTTAATTGGATTTTAGTTCGCTGGAAAATCTCCCCCCATGTTTGTCCCAACTTTTTTTTTTTAACATAGCGTTGGCAGGAAAGTTACAACAAAATGTGCATTTATTTGACAAAATGAAAAACGGCACACAAATTAATTCATATTTCTGTTATATTGAATGAAACATATATTTTTGGAGATAATTTACAAATGGTTGCATTTCACTTTTATTTACATTTTACAAAACAGCTCAACCTTTGGGCAAACACAGGTCGAACAACAGTTGTAAAAACAAAGTCAGACTAAATAGCATTTTAGCTCTTTGATTTTCATCCAGCAACCAGTTTTTTCCAAGAGACTTCTGTTTTTTCTTAGTTCTGCTGATTTGCAAACGTCTCTTTTTGTGACAATACACATTGAGTTCTTATTGCTTCACTTAAAAAAAAAATCTGACAAATTCTCAAACGTTTTCTCAGTCCAGCACTGATAACACGAGAGTCCAAGTGTTTATCACTGGTTGTTTTTATGCTCCTGCTTTGACGATTACTGGCGTTTCTTTATGCAGTTGTGCGGCACACATTCATCCTGTTCCTCCAGCTCAGGGCAGGGGCTGCCAGCGTTTGCTGGCCGCAGAAGTATGTAACGTGTGCGGTGACGAACTCCACCTCTGGAGCAGGGACCAAGACACAGACCCCAAGATGACCAGAGGGAGACTTCGCAATCCAAAGGTGTTGCTGGGTTTAAAGAGAGAGAGACAACAAGAAAATGAGGAAACAGTGCCCAAATGATGCCTGTTCTGCAGCAGTCATATACATGCAGACAGACAAACAGATTATATTGTTCTGGAAGAGTAAATCTATGGTCTAATCTTTCCCAGTGAGGGTGAAAAGTGTGATCTTTCTAGGGTTGGAATTCACTCTCTGTCCCCTGTCTTAAAAAACTATCATGCCACTCTGGCGTTGCCCCTATGCCTTTTCAATATGCAACACTGAAAAGGTCTATTAACTATGATGGACCTACGCAGAATCTCATCTTCGTAGGTTGACTTCCTGCCAATGGGGAGCTATTTAACTACCTCAGTGACCTCTGCTACTGTGATGGAATGCCTTCTTCCGAGTCTTCAGTTTCCGACTCCTTCACAGTAAGGAGACAGGATTGAGGAGATCCTCAAAGCGCTCTTTCCACCAGTCTACAATAACACCAGTCTGGGTCTGCAGTTCCCTAATCCAAAAGCAGACAAAACACAGATGCAGCAGTCTGTCTTATTTTTTCTATACCTGTGCTAATTGACATTCGTTATAGACAACCAAGCCTTCAAGGTCTTCTCCAACCCAACAGGTTCCATCACCTCTGGGGGTCCATGAGCAGATCCTCTTGTTGCCAACACAACAAACGGCAATATATATTAGGCCATAGCTCTCGAAAGCCATATCTGCAGTGAAGGTCCTGCCCCATTCTGATTTCACGACTCCAACTTCCCTTGGGGGAGGAGAGAGATTCTCCAGGAGGCATAAGTTGAACAGGTTCCTCCACTAGACGTTCGCAGCTCACTCTCAACTCATGTTCGGTTTTACTAGATCTGTCTGCCAAACCCCTGCCACTGGATTCAGCTCGCTACCAAGTGGCAATGAGTTGATATCTCTTCAGCCGCAGCAGGTCAAATGATAAGATTACAACACTGATCGTCGACCTTTAGCCCAAGATGACCTGGTATCAAGCACACTTGACTCACCTTGTGATCGACTCGTGCTCTGTTAAATTGCAAAACATCCTTTGGACTCCAAGAAGGCTTGGTAATCCGAACTGCTGTTCAGTGCAAAAGGTCAGAGCCTTCCCTCTTGCAACCTAATGCCACAAAGAGGTGACCCCTCATGCTAGTTAACTCTAAAACCGAGGCAGTCAGCTGAGAGCTTGTGGGTCCCCACACCCTGGGAAGCCCCTCTACCCGGAGCTGGGTTCTACACTGTTGTGGTCCAACCTCAAACAGCAGCTCCAGCTACCTTCCTACCAGTAGCTGGTAGGAAAAAAAAAAAACTCTAAATACTTTCAAGGTTATGAATATTTTTGTGAGGAAAAGCTTTGCGTTATTACCTGAGAAACGCTGAGGATTGATGGAGTTTGGTAGAATGTGATTAGAAATAGAAGTTTGGCGGTCTGGCGTTCGACGCTGCCGGGTAATCTTTATGCTGGCAATAGGTGGAAGCTCCTTTAGTCGAGGGTAGTAGAAGGAATTGGCCGGATGATTCGGCATTTGTGACGTGATCTGAAAAGCAGTCGGCGAGCAGTTCATCAGAAAAAGGCAACAGATTCTCAGTAGAACCCCCAGTGCATATTAGCCAGCTCTAAAGCACATCCTGCAAAAGGATGGATAGTCTGTTACATAAGGGGCCCCTTTTTATTTAAATCACTTCAGGTCAGACATGAGGCCTGCCAAGCAATCATTCAGCCACAAACAGCCAAGAATGATGCCCTGTTCCCACTCTGCTTACGTACTCCAAGAACAAGACAGAGACACCAGAATCTGAGGCACCAACAGCTTAGCGAAGGACATAAACAGATGATGGTTTCCTCCTACCTTTGTAATGTTTTCAGGGGGGCTGGTGGGAAAGTTGGGAGAGGAAAAAGTGAATCCACTGTCCGTTCCTGCATCGTAAGGCTGGAGGTCGACGGTCACTTCCTGTTTCCACCGGTTACCCTCACAAAGATTGAGGCTGTCCACACCGACAAACCAGTCAGGGCTGGGAATCATCTTCACCATCAAAGACAGCTGTCAGACACAAAACACTGATGTTAGACTTCAATGAGTTTAATTGAAAAACTATGAAACACTAATTATCATAATTTTGTAAAAAAAAAAAAAAAAAAAAAAAGGGGGGATGACCAGATTACCAGGAAGTTAAATACTACATGCTAGTAAAAAAAATACTTAAGAGTTCCTTGCAAAGGTATTCATACCATTTGTGCTTCACATTTAAGCCACAACCTTATTGCACTTTGTTGGGATTTTATGTGACAGACCAACATAAAGTGGCACGTTGTAAAGTGGAAGAAAAATTATACGTTTTTTCACTATAAACAAAAATCCAAAAGCATGCGTCCTACTGCGACACCCCTAAATATAACACAGTGCCACCAATGGTTTGTGAAGGCCTCAGAGGTTTGTTGTTAGAGAACAAACAGCAACCAAGTGCAAAACAGGCGAGGCTGTCGAGAAATTTAAAGCAGAGTTCAGTCATAAAACAAAAGCCCAAGCTTTGAACATCTCACAGAGCTCTGTTCAATCCATCATCTGAAAATGGAAAGAGTACAGCACAACTCCAAACCTAAGCAAAACATGATAGTCCACCTAAACTGGCAGGCTGGGAAGGAGAACATCAATCAGAGAAGCAGCCAAGAAGAGGATTGTTGTCACTATGGAGAATCCGTAGCGTTATCAGCAGGGAGAATCTGCATACCATGAAAACTGACAGGGGTGGAGGTTCACCTTCCAACAGAACAACAATCCTAAACAGTACATCACACGCATCAAATCATATTCATATGCCAAAGTGGCCCAGTCAAAGTGCAGACCTAAAAGACAGAGGATATTCGGTAAGTGTTAACCTGAGATTAACACGACCTGGTCTGACTCAGCTTGAGTGATTCTGTAAGGTAAAATTAGTAAAAATGGCCGTCTGTAGACTGAAGTGTGGGGTGGCTTTATCTGGTAATCACAAAAAGAGAGCTGAATGGACAACACATTTTATAGATTTTATTTGAGAAAAACAATGTACCTTTTTCTTCAACTTCTAATTTATGCTTTTTATTGGTTCATCACATAATATTAATATAAAAAAAAGAAACTCTGGTTTGTGGTTGTAATATGACAATATCTGAAAATGTCCAAGGTGTAAAACTATTTCTATTTTCCACCAACGACTCAAATGGTTGCTACCACACAGGCATCTTCAATACCATCCAAGACCCAAACTGTCTTGTTCACATTTAAGGTAAGATATTGTGCAGTCATAGTCTTCCAACATAACCCCATAAAAAAATTGAATTCTATTTGAAGCTGAATAAAATAACTCTTATCTCTAATAGAAATGTTTTATACTTTGACACGTAGATTGAAATGTAATGAAAACACTTGTTATTTTAATATAATAGCCATTAGTTCACTTTGGACTGTGCAACTGTTTAAATCCCCCTGCTGTGGAAAATGAGATGAGTGCAGAATGAATGAAATTACAGAGATCACAGTAACACCAGCCAGGACAATAAATGCAATAGGCCTGACATCACACACACATGAGCGCCGATGTAGGGATTTTGCGACTATAAAACAGAGTCGGCATGTGCGCACGTGCACCCCGTCTGTCTCCCGTATGATGTATGTTTCCTGAGAAACGGTGATCTCATCTCGGAGAGAGGATTTAGGGTCAAAACACACTGAAGTGGTGGCAGAAGACCAGACGGCAGCGCATTTGAAAACTTCTCCATTTTTGGAGAAAAAAACAACAACCCAAAAACACTTGACAGTCGCTGCTCATCTTGTCAGTCTGAGGGTCGGTTTTTGTGTGGGCTTTGAATGAATCACTGGTGTTGAATCAAACAGAGAGCGGGGACCAGCAGATCTGAGACAAAGGAATGAGATGAGTCAGGAAGACATACAAGTGTTAATGTTTTTCTTCCAGTGATAAATGTTAAAAATAGTAAAGACTAAACCAGAAGAAGTCTTGTGGCTTTTTTTTTTAGAAACATCAGTGTCCTTTCATTTTTGATCTTTGAACTTCCTGCCTCTTATGCTTTTCATCTTTTCCTGAAACTCTCCTGAGCTAATCTGAAAGACGACGCCTCTCGGCTAATTTCTTTACTATTAGCTAAAGGGAAAGTTTGCACGACTGTTCAAGACAAATCTTTAAAAGCCCGTGTCCATCTCAGAAAACCGTTTTCAAAGACCAGAAGGCATCCGACGGAAAGCCTCTCGAGCGGCTTAAAATGGCTCACATCCTGCGTCTCCATCTGGTTGAGCTCCACATTAAACAAAAGCTGGATATATGATGACAGAAGTCATGTGTCTGGGATTCCTGGCGGATGTCGTGTAAACCATCGGCTGTCTTCAAAGGAATGATATAGTATTTATAAATGAGAGCGCAACAGACAGTGCAACATGCTCACAGATTAAGTTATCAGCTGGATCACGTCATTAAATCATGTCCAACACAGCACGCTCAATAGCTGGGCTTTGCTTTGCTTATCTGATCTAAAAACAGACCGGCGCAGACGTCACATACCTGGAAGACAACACGGCGGGGTGCTGAACATTACCTATGCTTACAGAAACAATGCTCACCTAAAGAGTGATTAGTTCTTTTGTTTTGCCCTCTGGTTCAAGGACTCAGAGAATTAGTCTCCTAATGTAGTTGACAATGCAAGCCGGAGACTCTCTAGACATGATAACCTTTAGAAAATGCCACTTTTTAAGGGTAATTACAATAAAAATTGAAATAAAAAAAAAAAAAACAGGATCCAATTCTTTTTATTTTAAACAGTAAGGCACATATCATTGGATGGACAAAAACCCAGATTTCATTGCATATGGGTGTGAAGTATAGTAGACGCAAGAGGAATGGACCTTCTCTCTCGGCTGATCATGAAGGTAAGAAGCAAAAAAGCCCAGATAGTAAGAATTGAGCTCAATCAGAACTTTATTAAAGAAAAGCAACAACCTTATATCGCCTCAAAAGAGATCACAGATTTAATTCGACAACTTTTGACGTTAAACTTCAGATTCTTTTTTTCTTTTTTTTTCTTGCTGGTATCAAAACTGTGAAATGCTTTGTGGACCCCTGAGTGGAGAATTGAGCCACAAAAAAATATAGCTTATGAGATAAAAGACAACTGGGGGGAGAAAAGAGGCAAAGACTGGCTTATAAACACTAGATGATGACATAATCTATATCCTAATTGATGAGTAGCAAGCAGTTGAAACCAAAATTACACATAATCTCTGGCAGACTTAGATTAAAATGAATTTGTATTCAAAGAAGAAGTTAATTTTTGAGAGGAAATGTAACAGGAAATAATGAAAATGTGTGAAAGAGTTTACGTTTCCCAGCAATTTGTCTGTTTTTATTTACCTTTTTCTTCCTAAAAATGATTTATACCTCTGTCAATAAGAAGTGTAAAGATCTTTAACCGCATGAGGATGAGCTGAATTTAGAGCAGTTCTTGTTAAGGGGAAAACTGGCTCAAATATGCACACAAACTCCTATAATAGGCTAAAAAAAAACAACACTCAAGCATATGAGTTGTGTCGTTCTATTGAGCTGGTGGTTTTGTTGCATTTTCCCTCCTTATGATATCGACAAATATTTTGCACAGAAAGTGGAAAGCGTCCATGTTGCTTGGCTATTGTTTTATATGTGTTTGGCTAACCATGTGATAACATCTGAGGTGAATAATCACTAAATAAACACTAAGTGAAGTGAGCTGAGCTACAAATTGAAACAATAAAGACAATTAATTCAACAGGCCAGATGTTTGCCTTGCCTCATAAAAATAGCGTTTAGGTTTTTACCAAGAAAAGCACCAGACCAGTCAAAAGTGAAAAAAAAAAAAAGCTACATGTTGCTGAACATAAAGTAATGCTTTGTTTAATTTTTCTCAACGTAAAGCCACTCTGGCCAACAGGCATCTTCATAAATAATATCTCAGAGGAAGGGAATGTGTACGTAGCTCCTTTTGTTAAATGACATTCTCGGATTAAAAGTTAAATGTGTTTTTTTCCTCCTTCTCTCTCTCTCTATTTATTAAAATTAATGAACTATGAAAGATTTCATTGGCTCCCCCAAGCGGGTCAGTTCACGACACATCATACTCACCAAATTGCATCAGATTATATCTGTTGTATCTATTCATACCAGCATCCAGCATATGAAATCTTTTAGAATCTAATTGAAAACAAAGGAAAAGTAAGATTTTTTTTTTTTTTTGATCAAGCATCGCAAGGGGGGGGATGACCGAAAATGGATTTAGACATTTATATTGAAACCACGATCTGGACTGAAGCAACCTCTAATCAACTAAAGGCCCCTTCTCTTGCGTTGGCTCGCGTTAAAGTTCGTGAGTCGACTGACCGTCAGAGGAGCTCTGAGCAACGACAATGCCCACTGCAGGGCTGCGGGGGATTACTGTCTGAGAAGAGCCCGTTTGTTCCCAGCCCAGATTGACAATGAATAAACTCATCTGCAGTTTATTAAAGTTCACATGCTAGAAGAACGGGGGATTGTTGGAATTATGTTTCATAGACAGAGAAGATCAAACATTGAAGTTTTTGGTTCAAAGCAAAAAAAAAAAAAAAAAAAAGATCTGTTTGGACAAAGGAAGCGCTGCGTCCAATGCGGGAGAAACTCATCCCAGATGCGCGACCCCAAACGACTGTAATGGTTTTGACATGTTTTGTTACTCGTGAAATAATTTCAATCAATCACAGCAACAAATTTTGACCAACAGTGTCAGGGTGTTCATTCGCTGACTTAATCTCTAAAGGAAAGTGAGGCCTGTAGAGCATTAAATGATGTTCTTGGGCACTTTGTGACCTTCTGGATGAATCATCTGCGCACTCTTGGAGTAATTTTGAAAGGCTGGCCAGTTTTCAGATGGTTCACCACGAATCCATGTTTTCTCCATTAGTGAATGATGACTCCAAGTGTGGTTCACTGGAATCCCAAACCCACTGAAATGCTTTTGTTTTTGTTTCTGTTTTTTTTTTTTTTTTCTTTCAGGCTGAGAGATATCATTGACTTTGTTTCCTAACTATTTTTGGACATCTTTTATCCCGTGTCACATTGAACTTCTGATTTTCTGCAGTAATTAGGCCTGGGTGTGACTGGTGAAACTGATCCATTGTAGTTAAGCGCAGCTAATACATGACTTATCTTTGTGCTTGGTGATAATAGCAGGATAGGTTGTATTTTGGGTTGTGCGTAAATAAAACACGCCAGCCCAAAGTTTAACAAGCTAATTAAAAAAAGAAAAAGCAAAAATCACTGGTGGGCCAATTTTCCCTTCCCACCAGACAGGAAAACTGTAGCTGGTTCTACGTGTCTGCAGTCTTTATGTTGAGGTAACTGGCATTTACTGGTATTTACCTTACACAGATGGGGCCCCTCCCTCGGCTCCAGCTCAGACCGAGAGCAAAGCGTGCGGGATGGATGTAGGCGTTTGCAGCTACTGAACTCAAGCACTTGGTCTAAACAAAGTCTGACAGGGTGTAGTGGAAATAAGTAGGAAATGACTTGGTGGGGTGCAGATGCACGGTGTAATAAACCCAGCTCAAAGTGACCGCGTGAGTGTAGATGTTGCTTTGTGAAGCTCCGCCGTCTCCTACCAGTGGGTTGCGGGGCACAATGAGCATCTCCGTGGAGCTGTGTCCGATCCCATTGGGAATGCCTGCTGTCCGGTACATGACTCCGACCGTGCGCTTCTTCCGGGCCTCCTTGGCTGCTTTCATCAGCTCCACCGTCACCCCGACTTCAGCAAAGCTCTGCACCCCGGGACTGGCCGAAGAGCCCTCCTCCCAGAGCCGAAAGTGGCGGTTGTGGCTCGCCGCTGTTGAGAGAGACAAGGCAATTGAAGAAATGTGAGATGAGAGAAGCGAGATGCGCGCTCACTTGACTCCTTTCGAGTGTCGATGAAGCTCCGCAGAGTCCTGAGCCAGACGATGAGATCATTTCCACCACGGAGCCCTAGTGTACTTCTACGGCTGCCTCCTACTTCCTGCATTTAAACTGATGATTCTGAGGGAATTGCTCATGTGCATGTGTTATTGCAAGGTTATATTCTCCGTCTTTTCCTGCAGAAACCGCAACACAGGCCGGAGCTGCCAGGATGTAGGTCAGGATCCTGGACTTGGCAGGCAGAAGTTGGACAACAATTTATTTTAACAATTCTGAAAACCCTTAATGATGCTTTTCTGATGCAGCCCGGGCCAGCAGGCTTTCTCTTCACATTCTTTTGAAAAGTTCTGACTATCTCAGAAATCTGTTAAAAATCAAGAGCCCAGTTTTAGATTTAAACCACAGGTTCTGGAGACCCACAAAGCCGCTGACCTGGGCCCGTGGTTTTAAGGGCAGAGTAAGGTTAGCCAGAAACACGTTGACAAATGCTCTGATGGTTCTGCCTTACCTCACTTTTCAGAGCTGCATAAAGACAAGCGCGCGCGCGCACACACACACACACACACAACTACACACACGCATGCACAACTACACACACACAGTCGGGATTTTAACCTTAAATAGTCTTGACACATGTATGAGCGCACACTTAGTTGCACAACTTGCCTAGCACACTTCACACACTATCTTGTTTCTCCCCATACCGCCATTACTCGTGGACCTTAATTGCATTTCCATCCTAACTAGCATCAAACCCCCGAAATTTGATAATGCATCACACTTGTGCCCCACCAAGACTTCAAAGCCAACAACTTCCTAAACCGCTTGAGTACTTTTTTTATTCATGACAAAGTCCAGTCTTTCAGAGTCTTCAGCCCTACTGACGTTTGCTGCAGCTTTTTTTTATTTTTTTATTGTCCCCTATAGTTTACCGTCTGCTCACTGAGGCCCTTGTGTTTTTGTTCCCTGGTGACAAAGACCGTCCCTTTCCATGCCCATGGAAATAATTATGTCAGAACCGCTGGTGCCTGTCTCTGTTAGGAATAAGTAGGGCGCTCTCCTCTTCCATGGCATCACTGGGCCACCTGGAAACCAGACATCACTGCTACCATGTCCCCAATATTTTTTTTTTTTTGGGATATTACTCGCTTCAACCTTCTCCTACTTTGTCACGTCACAATAACATAGCAATAGCAACACTGCTTTGGCGTGTTTTTCAAAAAAAAATCTTTTTTATTTTTATTTTCTGTTATTTATTTATTTGATTTTTAAACTCTCAGCACAGGACGTAAAAAATGTTTGTTTTCTTGTGCTTGGAAAACATTTTATACTCCATTTCTGATCAAAGCATGAGATGAGTCATTTCTCTTTGAAAACTACTCACTGTGTGGCCTGTCTGTAGATATGTGAATCATATTTGCGTAAACTTGCAGTTCAAATTTCAGCTAAGGCCGTTATCAAAAATCTCAAGACTCCTAAATTGGTGCAAGCACACAAACGTGTTGTCATTTAAACTGAAAAGGGATTCGGCTGTGTGAAAGATAAATATGTCCATCATCAAAGTCTAATTTTACTGTGTTTATGATTAAATTATGTTTTTTTTTTCACATTTGCTCAGTGTCGCTGGACGTGATCCTGCTGGTTTTCAGGTTTGTATATTTCACTGAATTCTTGTGTTTTCTGATCACTTCATTGTTTAGTCGTGCTCTTTTCTGCAGCTTTTCCTCAGATTTTGATTCAAAAACTTTTGTTTTTGTGATTCCACTTTGAGTTCTCTGATCTCTGTTCTCATCTCATCTCATGTTGTTTCCTCCTCCTTCTTACATCTGCAACACATTCAGTTAATCAGACTCACCTGTTTAGGTAATCATGTTTGTACTCCCGTCTCTTTTCGGCTCCATTTTGGAACCATGTGATTTTTGTCTGACAGCCGACAGAAAGACAAAGAGAAACGCCATCTGGTAGTTTCTTTGACCTTTTTTTTTCTTCTTTAAATTCACTGGCAATAAAATCTTCTACCAGTGCTGCGTATGGCGCTTTCGTTTCATTCCAAAAACACTCTAAAGAGAAGCCATGTTTTTCCTCACCTATGAGTTTGGACCACTGCGCTGGGGGTCGGAACAGGGGGTACTGCTTTGGAAACGACTGCGGGCTCCAGTGACCTGTAAAGACCAGGATGTAGGAAGCGGGACCCTTGGCTGTGCAGCCCGTTCCGTTGAGGGGTTGCAGAGGCTCGGCAAACGCGAAATGAAGCTTCACCAGCAAAACGAGAAGCTTGTGCAGCCAACCACAGGCCAGGCGCTCTGAAGACATCATCTGCAGAGGAACGAAAAAGGAAAAACTGGGTTATTCCTCCGGCTGCATGTTGGAGCTGGAGAGGACTCCTGAACAAAGGCTGATAAGGAGGCTGAAACCGTAAACTGGGAGGCGCATTTTAAGATCAATTGTGTTTGGGCGCATAATCTTGGCTTGGGAGGAAACAAAAAGGAAAGACTAGCCTGAACATTTAGGAAGCCAAGCCCTGGACAATCCTCGAAAATACAAAAGGAGACGGGGAAAATTCCACATCCCTGCCCTCGTATCACAACACGGACGTTTCATCTGAGAACAAAGCTTGTTGAACCTTCTGACCCTTGAGCTTTCAACTTCTGGGCTGGGCATGGTGTGTGTGTGTGTGTGTGTGTGTGTGTTGATCTCCAGCCAATCTCTGGCTATGCGACAACAGCTAATATTCAGCAGGAATGTGTGTTGCAGGAGCTGCCCTGAAATAAAACAGCACATATGACATGTCTGAGGCTGGATGTGAAATCTGTCTGACCTCACCGACTGACCATCCACTGACCCACAGCTGAGTCAGACAGACTCGCACTCTATTTAGAGGCAGAGAGGGGAGGAGGGCACGTGCAAACACTTTTCACCTTTTATATATTTTAACAGGGCTAAGGAGAGTAACAGAGGGGAAACGTGTGTTTTCACTTCTCCCAAATCTTCAGCCAAAGTTTTCTGCCTTATTTAGACGATGGCCAAAAGTTGGACTGCAGCGTTAAGTTCACACTGTACATGCTAAGCGGTCAAATCGCCATCAGTGAAAATCGTAAATGCATCTTAAATCACCAACTGGATTTCGATTGTATGTGTATTTGAGGTTAAAACCTTTTTTTTCCCCCCAAGAGCATGCAGGGGTTTCTAAAAGTATTAACTCTTCGCTAAATTTAAAGCAAAAACGTCAACATGTTGCAATTTTAGCACAGACTAAATAAAGTCCAGCACGGTGGTGATCTGAAAGGAGATGTTTTGACTAGCAAAACTTTTTCACAGATAAAAATCACAAGAGTTTTGTGGAGACTTGTATTCAGTAACCCCGAGTCGATACTTTGTAGAGGAACCTTTTACTGTGAAAATGCTGCAAGTCTTTTGGGGTAAAGCTCTACCTGCTTTTAACCTTTGCCATAATTATGAGGGATGTGACGTACATCAAAATGCCATGTTAGCTTTCTTCTGCACAGCATTTTTCACGTAGGTTTTGGTCAGTTTTGGTCTGATCTCACCAGATCGTCGTCTTCCTGGTGTTTTCTACATGACTTGTTGCAAAGTGCAAATGGGACTTCTTATGATTCATGTCTCACTGAGTTTGCATTTATTGCTCTAAACGTCGTTACAACTCCATCCCCGAACTCTCTGTCGAGCTTTTTAGCCATTTGTTCACCAATAAAAAAAAAATTAAAAAAAATCTGACGCCTTCAAAGAACAGCTGGATTTATATTAATATTAAATTACAAACAGGCGAATTTTCCACACTTTTTATTAGCAGAAATGTGACAATTTTTTTTTTTTTTTTCCCCGAGCTCCTTTGTTTTGGAACTTGTGCCTGCAGCGTTGGCTGCTTTATGTTTGATTTCTTCCTTTGCATCATTTCAACACATTTCTCCACTTCTGACGCAGAAGTAAACATTGTCCTGCCGTTTCTCTCTGTTGTCGGCTTCATTTCCGAATCGCGTCACAAACGAACACAAAAACGCAAATTCAGGACCACGTGTTTGATTTCTCATGTTACTGAAGGCCGGCTTAAACGTGAAATGAAACTTTAAAGCTGAGAGCAGAAGATTTTTCCTTCTGTTGACATTCTACCAGAAGGCAAAGGGCCAATCCGGTGTGTTTCTATAGTATTGCTAAAAGTCCAAGCAGCTGCAGAATGCAGACAGTTAAATTTGGGTTAGCCAACACACACATGCACACACACACCATCAACACACCTAACACCCATGTCTTGCTGCATATTGTCCCTGAGGTCTATTTCCAGAGGACAGATTGAATTACTCAGCCAACATAGCTCTAAATGTCCAACTCTGACACTTTTTCTGACCGCAGCCTCGCATGTCGCTGATCTTTTGATCAGTTCCCCATCTGTGCCGAATGCAGATTAACCATTGCAGAGTTTAACAGCCATCCATAAAAATACCTGCAGCGTGGAGACACATAGCCCAGCTTTTATCGCTGCAGGGAGAAATATCACGGTTTGGATGTCCAGCTAGTTCCTAAGGTCTCTTCTCTGGCTTCTGCAGAGACTTACCTGTTGCCTAAAACTGGCTCTCTTTATCACTTACATCTTCAGCTCTATTTTGGATTAGTCAAACCCTCTGACCTTCCTCCTGCACTCATCACACCGACGCTGCAACACACTTCTGACAGCCTGGTATTTCTTGAATTCGCACACAAATATTAAGAAAAATAACCAGCAGATGGATTAATGAGAGCTCACCGTGACTCTGATGTGCAAAAACACACACTTGCACCTGCGGCCCAGGCCCACTGTGATCTCATCAGCCAGCACAGACTCACACGGAGGAGATTTTTTTTTTTTTTTTTTCCCCTGTCAGGCATAAGACGCAATAAAACCTTTCAGGCACCTTCCCTGTGATGTTAGAGCAGCTTCATGCAGCGATAATGCAAACATTCAACCTCATCCCATAAATTTGGTCATTCAGGTCTGCAACACATACACAGATATTTTTTAACAAGGAGCTGCCAGGGAAGGTAATTTTCCTTTTCTTTTTTTCCTTGAAAATCTTTTTTATTGGGCAACAATAGCAGAATCAGGAGTTTGTTCAGGACGAAAAAAAAAAAAAAAAAAAAAAAAAAGATGCAACCATCTGTGTTGAATTATCCTTTTCATGCATGCCTGATCCGTGTGCAGATTTCTGGTGGAGCTACAAGGAGAAAGACGGACACTTAGACAGGTGGGGGAACATAACAGGAGGTAAGAAATGTAATTAAGGCAGCCAAATGTTGTGTGCAAAAACGGATTATCCTAAATTATTTTTAGATACACCACTGACAGAAAGTGTAGAAAGGATGGACATTTGGACAATTTGTGGGCAGAGTTCAGTGAAATAACGTGCAACTCTAAGAAGGAACATATTATCACCTTCCTAAAATAATGGCCTACGTCTCTTTTTACCAGAGGCAATTTTTGCTAAATAAATAAATGAATAAATAAAAATAATCTCTTTATTTATTTTTTTTGCCAAAAGACGATTTAGACAAAAAAAAATTACTTCTGGCAAAAAAACAACAAAAACCAACTTTTAAAACCATTATTTTTTTATCAAGTTCGCCATATGCAAAAAGTCTAATTGCCAAAATGTGTAGATTGTTTGTTTTAAAAGACATTTGATTGAAGGGACAAGAAAAAATCTTTTATCCTTTATATATATATATTTTATATATATATATGTGTGTGTGTGTGTGTGTGTGTGTGTGTGTCAGTTTTTGGCTGCTTCTCGTCTAAGTGCAAGACAATATAAATGCACACAGAAGCTTACTTTAAAGCATAAAAATACAAACATACCTCAATAATAATAAGTCACGTTCACTTGAATTGTTGTGAAAACTATTCATCTTCTGCATTTGGTTTCCAAATTCGACCACAGACACCCTCAGCTGCATTTACCTTCAATTACTCATGAATTGCATGCCGACATTGATTATTCAAAGCATTTCACACAGTTGCATGCTTCGTTTAGCTTCCATTTACATCATTACATTATCAGTTTTTTGTTTCGTTTCTGTTGAAAGACAAGACAGAAACTTCCTGGATGCCTCCTGGACCACCGCGACACAAGGTGGTCTGGACTCCTGCAGGCTCGGTGTGTGTTGAATGGATGGCGGCTGCTCTGTGTGTGTTCCCTACCTGCATTGGGTCAGTCGGAGAAGCAGCAGCACAACCACAGGGAGGACTCGGCTCTGCTCACTTTCCTCTCCGCTGTAACTGGCACAACCTCATCAGTCTTTTTCGCTCCCTTTATCTCTTTCCAGATTTCTCTCCTCCTACCTTCTCTCTCTCTCTCTCATTGTATCTCCTCATATTACCCTCCTCTCATTCTCTTTCTCCTCCCCCACTCGCCCCTCACCTCTCCTTGTATGGAAAGGCAGTTAACAGTCTCTCTCTCTCTCTCCAGAAGGCAATCAACATCCCTCCAGGCAAACGCCCCAAAGCGTTGTCTAATTTTTGGTGCACAGTTGCAAAAAAAGAAAAAAAAAAAAAGGCAGTAAAATTGAAAGAGTAAGGAGGACTTGGGCTCCCCAGACAGACGTGCAACCTGCCTGACAAATGAGGGGAGTCTGGACAGAAGCACTGGCTCTGATTTCTGCAGCTAATTTCAGTTTGATTGGAAATCAGAGGGAATCAAAGGGGTTTTTAAAATGGTTTCCGTATCTTTCTTCTTTTTTTTTTGTTGTACTTCTTCTCCGTTTTAAACAACTCCATCTCCAGATCCAGCTGTGATTCGAGCACGAGGAATCCCATTTCCTCAGGTTAAACGTGTTTGTGTGCAGCAGCAGAAAAAAGAAAAAAAAAAAAAAAAAAAGGGTTTTTCCCCACAGCTGGGACACACATGGACAATCAGGGAGGTTTCTGTTATCAGGAGCCACTTGTGAATATGTTGAAGCTGAGTGTAAAAGAGACCCTGTTTGTACATGTCAGAGTCTTAAAACAGCCACTTTAACCGAAGGCTTCAAAAAGGAACAAAGCAGCCACCTGTGTGCCCACACATGCACAGCCTGGCAAGGAAAGGTCAGTGTGTGAAAACTCAAAAACCTTTCCTAGTTTCTCATGTGGCTAGATGATGTGATGCAATCCTGACAGGGACTACAATCCATGTTCTTTGTGCAAAACATGCCATCATGGGAAACATGTCTGGAGAGAGACTTGCACAGTTTGAGCGGTATGATGGATGTCTTCGAAGCATCGTTTTTTTTGTTGTTGTTTTTTTTACAGCTACATTATCGTAGCGCACGTAAAACCTCACAAGTGAGACGTGAAATGATCACGTGGAGGAAGTGGAGACTTTCTGCCGCTTCTGTTCACCTCCTCTACAGTTACACAACCAGTGTATCGCAAAAACAAAACATCCTGACGGTGATCTGGACATGTGGTCAGGACGCCCTCCTGGACGCCTACAGATTGATGCCTGCAGTGCTGAGAGGAGCAAAGGTATTCTCAGCCTGGTGCCGAAACGACAGACCTTTCCAGGAATAAGCAGCTGATGACGACGAGCAGAAAAGGGAAGAAGGAAAAGCAGACTTCTGGGTATCAGGTGACAATTTAGTTGTTTTTTTTTTTAATGTCCTGCAGTCTAAAGGAGTCGGTTAAGTAGATATATTTCCCTCCATCTGTTTCTCCCTTCATTACGGACTTGATTCATCTTTTTGATTTGCATCCAGTCCTTCTGCATCCTTCAGCCAGTCTGTTCTGCTCAGCGAGCGGGCAGACTGATATTTAGCTTCAAACTACTTTTTTTTTTTAGATTGGTCAGGTAAAATCACCTAAGCTCACAATGGCAGATAGAGAGTAAGTGTTTCTGAAAACTGGAACTACTGACGGCTGTGATTATTGTAACACACACACACACACACACACACACGGGAGATTAGCATTAGGACACCAGATACAGCAGCAGATCTGCCAGGCTGACGCAAAACTCCAAGATAGATGGAAGTTTTCCTCTCGTCCTCATCGGTCAATCATGAGCTCGCGTCAGCGTTGCTCCAGTGAGTGAAGTCAGAAGAGGGAAAGCCATGAGCTAATCACAGAACGCCAAAAGCCAGACAGACGCAGAGAAGAAAGAGATCAGGCATTCAGCTGAAGCTCACATTTATGCCATTTTTGGTAGAAATTTTCTAACAGAATGTTCTGATCTATCTAGTAAGAGAGACGGTACGGCGCCTCGCAAAAGGACTCGCAACCCTTGTTTTTTTATATATAGTTTTTTAACATTTTGTCACAAAATGCTCGCTATATCTGCCCTCCCTTCAACTCTGACCAGGTTCCCTGACGGAAGCAGCATGATGCTGCCTCACAGAGTAGTGGCAGCACTACATGGGTAAGACTTTCATTCAGCTATGCCTTTCTTCTTGACAGATTTGTGAATTTATACCCGTCGCATGCAGCGGTTCTTCCACCTGAGCGGTTAATCTCTGCATGTCCATGCAGTCGGTTCGGGTGGAGAGGAGTGTTGTTCTGTCCGCCTGCATCTCTCACCCCTCTGCTGAGGTGTCTGAGGCCTTCCCAACACAGTTGGGTCCACTAAATTATTCAGATGTTGACTCTCTTTATTGCTTACAAGACTTTTGAGGGAAACTAGTAGAGTTAGATTGTCTGCAGGTGGATCAGAGGGAAAGTGGACGATGTGGACTGATCATGCAATTGCATTTCACACATGCACGAAAAACTTTTTCTACATTTTGAAAACTCCTTATGCCTTTCCTTTCACAACCAAAACCACGTGCCACTTTGTGATAGCCTGCGAAATAAAACCCCAGTTAAAACACGCTGAAGTTTCTGGTTGCAACGTGACAAAAACAAAAACAAAAAAAAGCCCAAAAAGTTTGACAGGTATTAATGCTTTTACAAGGCGCAGTTTGTGTCTTTTGGAAAGCACAAGTTAAACCTTGTGAACCTGTGGATTTTGAGGAGCTATTCTCAGCTGCAGACTGTCAACAATTACAGTGGACATTTATTTAGGAGTGCGCGCTGCAGAAGTGGGTCAAACAGAACCAACACGGCCGAGATAATTGTAACGAACCCGGGTGAAATCGTTTCTGTAAACTCGGACAAGCTTCTCAGGCGAATTTAGAGATGATCTTAAGTGGCTAAGAGTCTCTAAAAATCAGACGCAGATGTCTACAGACGGTCAGAGAGCCGAATACAGATCCAATCATTTAAACAAGGATGTGAATCACCCGCTTTCCTGGTGCTCCGTGTAAACACAGTGATGAAAACCAGGTTAAACCCCAAACCCAGGACGCTAATATACTTACAAGTACACTCTAGAGACAAAAAGAGACTTCTGACACCAGACCACACACGCAATGCCAATCGTTTTTGCACCAGTTACCAACTACGATCAGAATTAAACCAGAAAGGAAAAAAAACAATCAATACAGATTAAATGAGCAGTTTAAGGGTATAATAAGATTGAAAACCAAGCTCTGAACGGGACGCAGCATTTGAGTACTTCGTAGGCTGAAATAATATTCGATCATTCCAGAGACAACCCAAGACAAATATTTATCCCGTTGCCTTCGGGTTGGTAGTCCGATCCCTCCAAGTGGGATACTTTGTCTGCCTGGAGACCAATCCATCACATGGGCAAGTACGCAAACACATGCCATACACTACCACACACACCCCGATCTGTCAGGCTGCCCCCATTAAGGTTCAACGCTGTTAGCTTTTGTTGACTTTCTCATGCCAGAGTGAGGTTATTTCGGTTTTAAGGAGAAAATCTGGAAACTAATACTTGTGGTTGAAAACACTTTGCTTCAGACAAATGGAAGAAATATTAGGCTGAAAGAAAAACAAAAAAGGACTGTTGGCAATTAAAAGGTATATATTTCAAATTGGAAAGGTCTCAAGTGTTTGAACTTGATAAAATGTTGTATTAATTTTCTAACAAACAGAGTCAAACACTAAAAAACATTCTGAAAGAAGAAAAAAGTGCAGACATCTGGAAACTAGCAGAAGCACAAAAAAAAAAACCCCACCTTGTTTTTCACCAAAATCTAATGCACACTGACCCATTTTACAGAGCACTTATCTGAATTTACGTTCTCAGAAGCAGTGTGGGAACCAGGGGTTCACGTTTTACTGGTTTTACTGTGTCCTCCCAGAAGTGATGAGGCCTCAGTGTCTACTCCAGCACTAAACGAACAAGCAAACAGAAAAAAGAAAAAGCCAACATCTCTGGGGGTGCAGCGTGGCGGCTGGCAGAAGTCAGGAACCGTACGACGTCAGGTTGGAGAAGGAGTTGGACGAAGTGCGTTTGAAGTGCGAGTCACATCCAGTAAAAACCCAGCTATCATCCTGGGCCTCTAGCAACTTCTGAGAAGTGGACAAACAGGTGATTGTGCAATACGTCTGCTCCCCCCCCCCAACTTCAACAAATTCAGAGATCAGAGTGTGCGAAAGGTACTTTCAGAAAGAAGTGCTTCAACTACTGGACTCATTATGTTAATCAGCTGGCTTTTCTTCAGGTGCTGTAGTGTAATTGTCCCACACAAACAGTCCCTTGCACTGGATTTCTTTTGTATTCAGTTCCCTTTGCTGCGATTACTCTAAACTTCAGCATCACCAGTTGCCTTCAACAGCCACTCAATTAGAAAACCATCGTCATTTATTCTCTGCATAACGTGGAGCGACTGCCAACTCTGGAGGAGCGACACGTCTGCAAACATAAGAACAACGTTGTGCAATCAACGCATCTCGTCTTTCTGAATGTGTGTCGGTAGGAGAGGAATTGCTGAAGAAATTATTTGCAGTTCGCAGCAAACGTGCGGAAGAGACAAAGATTAAATTTTCTGGTCCACATGCACAAACAGCATGTGTGACCTGTGACCCACAGCACACGTTACCCACATGTGGTGGCATGCATCACGCCATGGGGAGTCTTTACTTTATCAGGGATAAGGTATCAGAACTGACAACAAGGAGGGCAGAGCAAAACTGGAAGAAAACATGTTCGAGGAAGCAAAAGACTTCAGATTGGGGTCAAGGTTCAACTTTCCAGCAAGTAAAGAACCCAAAAAATTAGAGGTGCGAGATAGCGCATTTCATGGTACAGAGTACAGCTCCAGTATCGCCGATAACGATTCTGATACTTGATATATTATTAAACTTCTGACCTTCAGGTGTTTTATGACGAGCAGAAACGATAGAAAAGCAAAAACGTACAATTTGAGAACACATGGAAACAAAACCTTTTTTGAGGTAGAGCCGAGTGAGAATCTGAAACTGCAGTATCGATCTCAGCATGCCAGTAAGATCGGAACGATACCAGTGTCAGTATTATTCAAAAACTGACTTGATATCAATATTAATATTTTAGGTCGATCTGCAATTCCACCCACAGAGCTAAAATTGAGTGGTTTAACATTAGAGGTCCTGATGTGGTCTTATTGACATATCTGCTTCAACACATATGAATGAATTAACTGGTCTCCGTAGAACATGACTACATGCTGGGGAGGTAAATCAGCCATCGGTGTGTCGGACCAGGGACTCGTTCAGACTTAAATCCAAATCAGATTTAGATGCTTCTCTCTCAACAGGGAACAACTTCCCTGAGAAAAAAAAAAAAAAAAAAACTTGTGGAGACCACCATAGAGATGGTTGGTGGCATAATTATTCCCTTAAACATTTTAAATGTAGGTTAAAAATCTCACTTTTTGTCCCATCAGACCAGTGTCCCCTCCACGACCTTTACAATCTGCAAACCAGACCTCTCTCAACATGGTTTTCTTTTTGCTTCCCTTTCACAAATGCCAGTGTTACGACCAAGTCGTCCTTTCAATAGTTTTTCCCACCTCAGCTGCTGATCTGTGCAGCTCCTCTGAGGGCATTATGGGGCTTCTGATTACCCTCTGCTTGCTCAACAGCCGTGTCTTGGTAAGTACAGGCGTGCCAATCCACTGACTGCATTCGATTATATGAAAGGATGATTTAAAAGGGGCTGAATTCAAATGAGCCATATCACAGACATTTTTTTAGTCTTTTTTTTACATTGAATGCAACATATCCTTTTACTTCTACTTTGCAATTATGCATCACTTTATTGTTGGTAAATCATAGAAAATACCAATAAATACCTTTATGTCTGTGGTTGTAACGTTAGAAAATTACTTGCCTTGCAATTTTAGTTTTGCGAGGCACTAAAATTGCCTCGGTGCCAATAACGGATAAAACAATCCTTGGGAATCACTAAATGAATACCAACAATGCATTGCTGACTGTTTAAGAGGAGTCTCCTGGTTATATGCATGTGGAAGCAATTTTAAAGCCCATAATCCCCCCACCGTCCCGTCTTTTAGCCCTATGGGCCTGCACGGCTGTCCTGGCACTGCGTTGCTCCAAATAAAGAGCTGCCAAACTGCGGTAAACAATTTTGTTTGTGGCAAAACTTTGCTAAACACAGCTTTACGTCCTCAGACCACAAAAGCAGTCTGCAACACACTAACCACTAATAATCAGGCAAGAAGCTGCTTGAAAAAAAAAAAAAAGCTGAATAAAACTCTAGAGTTTAAAGGTTCAGCAAGAAAAACACTAGTGTTTAGATAGATAAAAACGTAGGCGCAAGATGTTTAAATTTTTTAGGATTTTATTAAAATACGGTGTTGAGTTTACCATTGGAGGTTACCATCACAAACATGATTGTTTCTAATAAAAAAGTAAACAAAAACAAAAAATAAAGCTTAAGAGCCTAGTTACAGATTTTTTTTTTCTGGTGTTTTTGTTTTTGCAGTCTGGTGAAAGAAAAGAAAAAAATAATTCACAATGAGAGTGATTGGAGGAGGGAGGGGAAAAAAAAAATGTTCACATGTTGTAAAAAATACATTTCCCAATTTCAACATTACACACAGTCACTTTCAAGCATTCATTCATTCCTGGTTAGATGGTTAGATGTCAGTGCCAAAAAGAAGAAGAAAAAAAAACAAACGGTTCAGATCTGTGCACAGAACGAGGATCGAGAGTCTGTGAGGACGCAGGCGATCGGGGTCAACAGTCTGAGGGAGGAAAACCTCGGTGGGGGAGTTGGGGGGTGAGGGACAGGACACGCAGGGCGACTGCTGGAGGATATGTGTGCATTTGAACCCTGAGAGAGAGAGAGAGAGGAGAGACAAGTGACCAACTCTCGCTGAAACTACGTCAGTGTCCGCCGCACCGTCCTTATCGAGCGCAGTGGGCGAAGGCGGCGGTTCGGTCTCGCACCCGAGAGTTAATTATCAGCTGCTGCAACTGACAAGAGCTGGCTGGATTTGATTAAACCAAAACCAGCAGAATAAATGTGATCCATCTAAATGCAAAGTCAGTGCTCACACCGGGTGTGTGTGTGTGTGGCTGCGGAACGAGCGGTGCGTGCATAAACAAGGCTAAATGTGGTTCTTTACTGGAACAGGAAATGCACGGTGCAGTAATTTCAGGCCTATGTGAGGGTTGAGGGGAGTGAGGCGCTTTACAAATCAGAGGCCCAGGGGCCCCGCTGTCGTCTCCTGGCTTCACCTGCTGCGGTCGACTGTATTAAGGCAGTGAGTGGCTCCAATGGCAACTTTCTATACCAGCTACTGTAACAGGGAGAGAACGAGTAAGGCCCGCAGGATATAAGCCAGAAACGACAAATTTAAAGAGAGAAAGGAGGAAAAAGAACGTGGAGGGAGGAGCGGGTGGCCGTGGGGTGGGGAACAGGCAGGGATCTCGTTTTCTCTGAAATGTTTCAGTACAACATGTCGAACACGGAGAGCTAATCCTTTAAAAACAAAAACGGTTTTAACAACAGTGCACCGCTGGACTGGAAAATATATATCATCACCAACAGGAGAT
The DNA here is from genome assembly GCF_001443285.1 of Poecilia latipinna. NCBI lineage: Eukaryota > Metazoa > Chordata > Actinopteri > Cyprinodontiformes > Poeciliidae > Poecilia > Poecilia latipinna. Next base: position 84,837 of record NW_015114048.1, on the reverse strand, counting down.
TTTAAGATTATAATCCAAACTATGGGGATTACTTTTTGTTTTTTGTTTTTCTTTTATTTAAAAATATATACTTATCACACGACAGAGGAGCCACCTGTTGCTCATAGACTCTGAGGGGGACAAACTGTACATCACTGGAAACGGACTACGACCGAAGAAAAGGAGAAACGCTTCGATGGGGAGGGAGAGAGGGTTGGGGGCGGAGGGGAAATCTGACTCCCCCGTAAAAATGACTTCACATGCACTACAGACAGCAGCTTGATGAAGGGGGTCAAATGCAACGCAAGTATGTACTACCACTGTCCTAGTCCAAGTTATTCCACTTCATCAGCTAATTTTTACATCACTTTTTAAAAGCTTGAAGTCTGACAATTGTGCTAAGCTGAGTGAAAAAGGCAAACAGATGCACGTTGTTAGTGACGCCTGAGTAGTTTTCAAATTTATTTCAAATGGGCTTTTATGTTGTTGCTTTATTTTTCTCTCCGTTTAATTTCGTCGTGACTGCTACAATTTCATCTAGAAAATCTGTACAAAAACAGAAGAAAAAAAAAAAAAGAGAAGGGTATGCACGGTACATTCAATATCTGTTAATGAGGTACTAGAAAGGTGTTCCCTTCACACCAGGGCAACAGCGTTTTAAGAGTTAACTGTAAGGGACGACTCCTTTGGAACGACAACAACAAGAGTGAGGGAGGAAACACTTACCTCACTCACACACACACACGCACGCACACACACCACTGTCTTGAAGATGCAAGCATGCAGGAACGCTAGCCGCTGTTTGCTCCTGCAGGGAATCTGACCCATACTGTCCTGTCACACCTGAAGGGACTGGTGGATGCGAACTGGTGTGTGCGACTGTGCTGGGAGAGCCATGATACGAGAGGAGGATGAGGATGTGCAGGGTGGTGAAATCTTAGCAAATTTTAAGTCAGTTTCTCCGTGTTTGTTACGTTGCATCACTTAAAGTAGCATCAATGATCTGTTACTGGGAGGCCAGATAGAGGGCGCCCTCTGCTGGCTCGATTTAGATTTCCTTTTGGGGACCAAAACCAAATGGGTCTGTCTCTAGCTGCTTGCTAAGCAACCTTTGAGCAAGTAAGGGGAGAAAAGTCTTTATAGGGGGATTTCATTCTTTAAATGGTTTAACGCTATAGAGTTTCACAGTTAAGAGAGCTCCACACAGACTGCATTATAAACCCTCTGCTGAGCAAGCTAATAATGCCAAGGAGGTTTGAGGGATGGAGGGTGGCTAGATTCTGACCGCCTTACTGTAATAAGCAGTTTCCCCCAGTCATAATACGAGCAGATAGGGGCCAGGAAATCAAAAATAAAAAACAACAACAACAGAAGAAGAAGAAGAGAGTAGTAACACAGCCATTAATGTACAAAGTGGAGCTTTGACTGTTCTGTTCCTGCTGGAGGCAGCAGACTAAAGCCTCATGTCGGAAAAAGCAAAACAGCAACACCTAGAACCACAAAAGATCAACTTTCCATTAAAACAACAGCCAGCTAAGGAAGTAAAACCAATCCAATAATTGAATCCTTGAGAACACAGTTATTGCTGACATTGTGGGGGGTGAGGGGGGGGTGTCTGACGGTGCGTGAGATGAGGATGGAGGGATGTGGGGGGGGGGGGATGGATTGGTGTAGATGGGTCACTCCTGGGCTGGTTGTCTGATCAGACGAAGGACCGGAGATCCAGGATGGGTCAGACTGGTGCTTCCCGTGCACCGGAGCGTCGCTTTGTGTCTGACCCTGAAGGGGCGAGGCGAGGCGGAGGACGGGGGCGGCGGGGAACGACGAGGGTTTGGTTTCCAGAGATGACGGAATGTGCCAGAGCTGGCAGAGGGGGCTATTGGTCGGAGGGGAGGTCTCTGTCGCCTTCAGCCTTAGTGGGCTGCCCCGGGGACGGGGCGTGAGGGGGGTGGGTGACGGGGGCGATGCCGTGCGCCAGGGTTCCTGAAACCAGGCTCTCCACGCCTGTGCCTGCTCCTGGCAGGCCCCCCGTTGCTGCTGCCACGTTGATCAGACCTGGGGGGAATCTGGAACAGAAGGAGGAGGAGAGCTCGTTTCCCGTCTGCCAACAGGGCCCCGTGTTGTCCTGGTCAGCATTCACTGCTCTCACCTGTAGGTGGCTCCGTTAAGCTCTGGGTGAACAGTAGCTGCCTCCATGGTGGGCCACTGGGAGGCAGCCATCAGATACTCCTTATTCACACAGTTCTTCAGGCTGTCAGGGATACGACCTGGAGCAACATCACATACAGGGTTCCTAAATATTTAATACTTAAATATTTTCCCATTATTTAATTTACTTTTGGGGATTTGTAAAGTGATGTGGAATTCTAGAAAATGGGAAAAGCAAACATTTTTTATTTTTTCTAAAATGTTCCAGGTCCAAACTTTTAAAGGTTTTCCACTCAGAAATGAATGACACTGGTCAGTAAGAACTGGCTTCTCAGATTTTAAAAGAGAATATACTTTCATACTATATCACAAATCACCAAAATACAAAATGTGAAATATTAATCCCTTTGTATAAAATATCAAGTTGGTTCAGTGAAGTTGCACACTGCACTGAACCAAAATCACAACATCAAATATTAATGGCAGAGGACTTGGTGAGGACAGTGTGATGAAAAATGTGAAGGGAGTTAAAAGCAATCAATAATCATCGCAATTAAATTCCTTTCTGACATCATGAGGCCTTAATTGCTCAGTTAGATCCCAAAATTTATAGAGTTTAATGATTGAGCTCCATAGAAAGCAGTGGGAACAAACGTCATCAATGCAGCATTCATCAATACCATTTTATAAACACTGGACCCCCACCTAATCCGTCGCTGAATATTCAGATTCACCCGTCTTTGCATTTTTCTGTGGAGAATAAAAGAAAATGCAGCAACTCGATACGCGACTGGCTACTATTTGCAAAGCAGCAAATACTATCTGCCATTTGCTCCTTTGCAAATAGCAGATAGTATTGTCTAAGAACACCATTTATTTTCCTAGCTGTCGATTGGCTGAACTCCCAAGAGGGAGAATAAGGAAGACTGTGGATGTTAGCTTCTATGATGGTACTAAGAGGGTTTTCATTGTGCATATTAGGGCATTTTTGGTGTTTGGACTATTAAAATAGTCAGTTCTAAGTGTGTCTGGAAGGAATCTCAAGTATTTTAGCTTTTCGCCGGCAGCTCTATTCCATAAACGCCATGAATATCAGGGGTTCACTGTACTTTTTTTTTTTTACATTTAAATGTTTTGTAATATTTAAATGTTTTTTATGCCATCTAATCAACATGTACACTCACCAGTGATGGCCCGGCGCACTTCTCTGGCTGCTTCTTCACGAGCCTCAACTGAAGCCTGCTCGCTGTACCAGGATGTGTGAGGGGTACAGATCAGGTTGGGGGCATCCTTCAGGGGGCCCGTTGAAAAACTTGATGAAAAGTAAGAACTTGTTAACGTCCGTTGACACCGTGTGTACAAGTAAGGCAGCAGGCTCAGGCTGTGGGCTTCGTGCAGCGCTCTGCTCTTACCTGAACGGTTCTGTCTCATGCACGTCCAGGGCGGCTCCACGTATCCGGCCCTCCTTCAGGGCCTGAGCCAGAGCTTTCTCGTCCACCAGCCCGCCTCTTGACGTGTTCACCAGGAACGCTCCTTGACGCATCTGTCGGAAGAGCAACAGATTGAAACCGACTGCAACAAAAATTCGCCATAAGGGCAGGAAAAAAAAAGACAAAACCTCAAACCCCTGAAAAAGGTTTTTGCCTAAATAGGAGGAGGCAGGTGAAACTGTGGGAGTCTCACTGTAAAGCTATTATGCAGCTGCAGTTTGAGTGGCTGCCAAGCAGGGATGAGTTAATTAGTTTTCTGCTCATGAACACGACTGGCAGTGTTTGTATGATACAAACTCTGCTTTACCTGTAGGGCCTTGGAGACTAAACAGTTTTCATTCATCTGCTTTATATAATAGAAACGCATAAATAAACATCTAGTGCAAGATTCACTTCTATAATCTACGACGACAACCTGTCTGAAGATCCAACAGCAATATTTAAATCATTACCAAACAACTGAAGTGGGTTTGGAATAGAGAAGGGAACTGAAGAGAAAAAAATAAACATTTCTATTGTTTTGATAAAAGCAGATTTCCCATGTAGCAAATAATTTTACTAAACCAATAATGAATGTAAAATAATTCAGCCTAGTCCCCAGTCAAATTCTTACAAATGAAATAAATTGGTAGACAATGTTATTCTTATTAATAGAATATTATTTGACATTAAAAACACATGGCAGTGGCTTAAATTCTATGTAAATCCTACATATCCTTCAGGGATCAGTTCTTTGACCTATTTGTGCTCTGTATGTTCCTTCAAGGCTTGAAAAACATGACTTCCGGTTGCATTTCATGTAAATAACATACAAGCCTAAATCTAATAAATTATGAACTCATTTTTATGCTCCGAGTGCATAAAAGACGTTAAGATGTGGAGGACAAAAATGAAAGAAAATCTTGTGTTTTGGACTTTCTACACTCGAAAAATCGGGCCCTTTTTTATGTTATTCTAAACAAAATTATGGCAGCAAATTCCTGCCTAAAACCCAGAGGAGCCTATTAAGCTATCAAAGCAGCGTGTATATATTAATCAAGAGGCACATAGTGCTGATAGTGGATATTTCATGCACCATGTTGAAAAAAAAACATGCACCCTCCACCCATCTGCACACCCATCAGCGGCGCTCCGTTTAGTGGGCGTATGCGACAGTTAGGGGCGGTGACTCTTTAGATTGATCTGATACGCCAAATTTTCAGTTAAAATCAGGTGAAAGCCATCAGGGATTTGGCCTAATTAGAGGAGAAGAAGATCAGGGGACGTGAAGTGGATTCAAAGCAAAGAAAACGAGCCTACAGCGGTGGAAGAGGACCAAGAAGAAGAAGAATGACTTCATAATCTGTTGATATTGATTCTTTTAAATGTTGAAATAAGGATGTCCCGCTCTACTGTTTCATTACCATCAGATCTCATTAATGCGACACTTAAAAATTAATGGGAGTATTAAAAAGCCCATCCCAGTAATGATTAGGAAGCGTTTTTTGCATCCGCTGACCTGTTTGATGGTGAAGTCGTTGATGAGGTGGTGGTTGTGCTCGTTGAGGCTGCAGTGCAGGGACACGCAGTCAGAGTGTATGAGCAGGTCCTGCAGCGTGGCCATTCGCTGGAGGCCCAGCGAGCGCTCGACGCCGTCAGGCAGGTACGGGTCATAAAAGATTACGCTAAATCCAAACGCTTTGGCTCTCAGGGCCACAGCCTGGCCAACACGTCCTAAAAACAGCAGGACCGGGTTAAGGTTGGGAACAAATGATCCGACTCCAAGTCGTTATGCTTAATTTGGTTTTATATTAACCCCAGGAACCGCGTTCGCTCACCTAAACCGATGATGCCCAACGTTTCACCGCGGATTCGAGCAGCACCTCCAGCCACCTCCCTGATCTGCTCCACGCTGGAGGCCCGGGTCCCCTCCCTCAGGGCTTGGTGCATCCAAGTGACCCGCCTGTACAGGTTGAGAATCAGACATAGCGACGTGTCGGCCGTCTCTTCCACCGAGGCTGCTGGCACGTTACAGACAGCGATGCCTGTGTGACGGGGGAGGGGAAGGAGGAGACGTTAGGCTCGCCTTGTTGTGCCGTAAAGAAGCTCGTGTCTAACATCGTTCTGTAAACCTGATCGCCTCACCGAGCTCAGCGGCTGCTTTGACGTCAACGTTGTCAAAGCCCGAGCCGATCCTGACGATAACCCGTAGGCCTTTGAACTTTTCCAAGTCGTCTCTGGATAAAGTTATAGTGTGATACAGCAGAGCAGCCACAGCTTCATTTAACACCTGGGGAGGACAGATTTTTATTGAACTATCTGAATGATCAGCATGTAAAATTTTTCAGGCAGTCATGATGTTTTCAGGTCATAAACCACTGGTGCCGGCAGCTGATCTTGTTCTACCTTCTCATGTATCTCCTGTGTGGACTGAGCGTCGCAGAAAGCCACAGTCGCCACGTCTTTGAGGATGGGCATCTCAACAGTGCAGTCGCGTCCATCCAGCAGGGCCACCAGGGGCCGAGGGTGCATCGGCCCATTCAGGATGGGGGGTCGGATACCTGAGTTAATCAGAACCAGAAGGATGTTTTATGGAGGAACATTTACATCTGCATTGTAAAATTCATATGCAAATAAGTTGTTTAGTTATTTAAATAATCATTTCCCAGCAGAGCAGGACTTCATGTGGTCTGTTACATCACGTCCAAAGCTGCACGGCTAAAGCAAAGACGATTGGTTCCTCTCCCTTAACTCCAGATCCTTCAAGATCTGATTGGTCAGCTGATTACAGTTAAAATAATTTGAAGAACTACAAAACAATTAAGCAAATACTAAATCATATATGCATTTAACACAAACATTTAACTTAATTTCAATATTTATGTCATAAAATGACCAACTATTAGAAATAAATTAAATGCATCAGTAAGTTATACGACAGTGTATAAAGTTTTCTTGTATTTTACTTATTTTTTTTGGATTGTAACATTTATGACCCTCTAAAGACGTGGAAGTTCCTACTAAAAGTTTATTAATACTACATAAATAATGATTTGAGTTCCCTACTGTAGACTTAAGAGGCCAAACACACAAAAGAATGAATGAATGAAAACTAAGACTAAATCTTTCCAGGCTTCCATACAGTCTACATCTTTTAAACAATACTAACACCTTATTAATCCGGACGGCGTGTAACCACTTGTTTTTCAAAATGACTAAATAGACTTAAGGTTAGTGAGTCAGTCTGCATTTTCCACGTCTGGCTTGCTCAATGTGATGTACAAAAAGAAAATCCCCCTGCACAAATAGCTGAATGCTTTACTCCTTAGAAAAACAGCGTCTGACTCTCTTTTTCCAAACACCAACATAGAGGAAACTGTATGACTGCATGTATGCGTTGATGTGATTTAAGGTTACGAAGTTACGTGTAACCAAATCTTTAATGGCGCATCCAGGAATCTGCTCGTCTTTGCAACGAACATCTGGGTTGAAGCGCCTCTGCGTAGAGGAAAGATGAGACTCGGGTCAATCAAATGATCCAGTATCGTTTCTAGGAACTGGACCGGGGTACCGTGCGATGGCAGACGCACACGAAAGAGCCTAGAAGGTAGCAGGAGAGGTGATGGTGTGCTACAACTGGGGGAGGGGTGAAAAACTGATTGATGTCTGGAAGGAGGTAGTGAAGGGGGTTCATGAGTTTATAGTGGTGGGATGTGGGGACTGGCGGGGGGGTGGGTCAGTTGTGACCTACATCTCATGTCTAGAAGAGCCACATCTTCCAGTTATTTTGCCCTCTCTTCCCAGTATAAACACACCACTTGGTGGCAAATCTCATCCGTAGTCACTCTCCATTCTGCCAACCAAAGCAGAGCTGCCAAAACAAATTAATGCTGCAATTCTGCCAACGCACTGCAGAAACACTTATCGCAAACTGTCTTTTTTTCTTTCCTCTTTTTTTTTTTTTTTTTTTTACACCTCTTCCCGTTTCTGCTTTGTATGAGATTATTTTCTGTGACTTATCTTGTCACTGCCGTGCGAGAGGTGTGCATTTCATTGGAGCTGGAGTGCGGTTTGCTGGAACGGTTTTACTTGGACAGAAGGCAGGACGCGGTGGCAAGACTGCTGGGGAGGAACGCGAGCTGGTAGCTGAGGCTGGAAATCAAGTATTCAGGGTTTCTGCACATTTTCCATTTCAGGGACTCCAGACTTTCCCAGGCTCGGATTTTTAAACACCTCAGCCTCAGCTTTCAGGCCGCGCTGGAATCCAGGAACAAGTGAAGGACAAAGTGGCATTTAGGATGAGCGCACGCCCAACATGAAATCCTCCAAAATTGTTCACAAGCCGCATTTTATCTCCGTGAACCATGACACACGTGACGCTTCTTTAGATTACGTGAACAAACGCCTGATGTGATCCGTAACAATTTATTTGTGTTATTAATTGTTCATCTCATTGCAATAACCACTAGAGCTTGAGCTTGTTTTATTGTGACTCGTGTTCTCTCAACTTGAAAAAGCAGAATTTATCACATTGTCATATGAAGACAGGCCTCAGGCTCGTGCTTAACGCTTTCATGAAGTAATTATCAACTGTATCAAGATTATGAGATTTCAAGACATATTGTGACTTTAAAGATTTTGAGCTAAATATAAATTTTAAAGATCTCAAACTCGTGTTGCTGTGATGACTTCATTATAAACTAAACACTGAATTTAATATTTTATTATGTTATATTAAGTCTTAAAATTCATTATAGCAGCTTCATTTTTTTTATGACGTTATCAAATTAAATTACAGTTGCAAGTTTCAAGTGCTACGTCGGTAAACCGATTTAGTCGTAACAGTTTCAGGATCCTGAAAAAGATCGAGCAACTAAGATTTGCTATGACATATTGTGTTAAAAGATCTTAAGCTTGTTTTATTGAGATCACAGTTTGAAATGGAAATATTAAGCTAGTCAGTCCCTGAAAGTTAAAGCACTGCATTTTCTTGAAATAACTGAAAATAATTGATTAGAAAATTGCTAATTTTGTGGAAGAATTAATCAAAATCTGGTTTTGAAAATAACAGAACAGGGGGAGAGTCTGTTTCTCCATACAATAAGCCTTTCCAGTAAATTAAGTTCACGCAAGAATAAAAAGGAAGGAGAAAAACACAGGCCTGCATGTCCGATACAGTCACTGGACGTGCATACTAGTGGACTGTATTAGGCAGTGTGATTCACATTAACTGCAGATGGCTCAAAAACGCCACCATGCCAACTGCATAACACACAAAGGGACAATTGCCACGCAGAAAAACTTAAAGTGCTCCATCACAAAGAGCTCCTCAGAAAAAAAAATATACAACCAAGTTGAGACTGCAGGGAAAGTAATTTGAGTAAAGGACACTGGCATACCCAAGGCCTACGAAGAACAAGCATGGCCAGACACACAATACAATTCATTCAGTGATTCATTCATTCTCCCTCTCTTTGCCTTTCTTCCCTCCACTCCCTCCTCCTGGTCGTATTTAGAGTAAGAGGAGGGGGGGAGGGGCAGCAGACGATGATAATGCAGCAAGCAGCAGTACTCCACCCAGACGCTGCTAGACACACGCTTATTCAGTTCCTTCAACGGCTGCGGCAGCACCAACCCACACTGAGCGTGAAAGAGAAACAGAACACGCACACGTTTCTGCGCCACACCCAAACCATACATGCCTCTCTCGCCCCCCACCGACACACAACACTCACAAATCTAAAAAAAAAAAAAAAAAAAAAAAAAAATTTAAATCGAAAACGCACGTAAAAAACAGAACACACATGGGCAGTGGGCCTAACCTTGCATTGTGAAGTCTGTCAGCCTGTCTTCCTCTCTACGGTTCTTATTTTTCCTCCCTCTCTCCTGCCAGCCTGCTCTAGGCTGACTGGATCCCAGCTGTCATCCACGCCCAGCCCCTCCCCCACGGCCAGCCTCCAATCACAGGCGGCCCCATACAGACTCGGCCAACCAGCACTAACCTCATTAGCATAGCTGAAGCCGAGGCCTGGGGCGGTTTGGGCTGTTGTCATTTTTTAAAGAGACAGCTGGCCCGTTTCCCAGTAGCCTGGGCCGCAACCCTTCACCTTGTCCTCTCCGTCTCACAGGTCTCTAGAGACTCTCCCATAGGGCTTCCTTCAGTTTTGTGCACAGCTATGTCTGATTCGCATCACCATTATACAACAGCTTCAAACGATAACAATCACAGATGGATGCACATCGCCGTCCCCGAGTGCACGTTCTGGAAACGGAAAGTTGAATTACTGTCTGCCACCTTCACAATGAAACGGAGCGCACTTCTTGCACAGCGACTTAAGACAAACACTTCATTACAAACGCCACACAAAAGGAAACTAATAAAGGTTGCGCCATTAGGTTGGGAGCACCGCACCCATCAATCAATTTTATCGCATAAACCTAAAGCAAACAAGTCATTCTGAACAGTCAACATTCAAAACATAAAAGAAAACTGAAAAAAAATTTAAGGAATGTAAAAAAAAAAAAAAAAAAAAAATTACTTTAAAAACTAATTTTAAAGTTAAAAGTAAAATCCTCACTTAGTTTGGGCCAGCTAATTTTACAAGTGATGCAGCACTAGGCTAGCATGGTTAAGTCAAGATTATTTGTAAACCACATAACAGCAACACAAAGTGCTTCACATGATGAACAAGTGTTGTGGTTTAACAATTGCACATACAATTAATTCTAAGATCTAATCTTCTTCATAAACCCTCCTGCCAGTCTACACTCTTACCTTCACAGATGCGGTCCAGTCTCTGCCGCTTGACGTGTTTGGTTTTGTCCATCAGAGCCATAGACCAAGGAGTCTTAACCTGGGACAGCGAAGAACAAGTCTGGGAGCTGGAGGAGGCTCTTTAATGACGTCCGCCTAGTATCACCTGCAGGTACACACAGATAATCCAGTTGGTAAAGACACAAGGAGAGCTCACTGGCTAGGAAACTTTGAGCATTACACATGTGACAAGTTGACAGGAATGTAATTTATGCCTATGAGTTTTTCAGACGTAGGATGAGTGTTCATTTCCTGGAGCAGTGGTCGTTTGTTGGACGTCAGGCCATTTTTCCCCCAGCAGTCTTTAACACATCCTAGATCTTTTATGACAAAATATTTACCTCCAATTGACCAGCTCATGAACCAACTCTGACATTTCCTTCAATTTGGCAGAGAGGTGAAGGGCAGTTTTACTGCTTTGTTGACATATTTTGCTTGGCATCTTAACAAGACCCAGTTTAACAGCCACAGGTCCAATATAAAACTCTGATCCTGAAGAGTCTAAGGCAATGTTTACATGAGACAGCCGACTAGAAATTGCTGATATATTTGATTGCGGAAACGTTCCACATTTAAACGGTGTCGCCGTTTAGTCTAGACCGCCAAGACGCCTCGAATCCACTGTAGTTGTCATGCACAGGCGCTATTTTAACATGCCGTCGAAACGCGCATGCGCTTCGACTCTTAACCTCCACCTTGTCCTGCAGCAGTGCTTTCTGTGAATGTGCTTTCACACCAGCAGAGTACTTCACACCTCCGCAGGGGGCATTCCCAAAAGTTACGCTCTCAGACCCGGCTTCAAAAAGTTTCATTGTTGAAGACTCCGATTGCTAGAGACGTGCAAACGAGCGGCTGGATAGCAAGAAAAATGTTCCGGTTTCGCTGAAAACCAGCTCTTTGTAGATGGGGGTCAAAAGAAGCCAAAGAAAATCTGCTAGGTTTTGTGATGAGAGTATTTGGAGATGAATTCGGTCAGAAACCAAAATGATAAATGAGTGGGATGAAACCAAAGCTGGATTGTGGAAAATTAAAGATGAAGGATCTCATTTAAACATAAAACTGGTTAAAGTAATAAAAAGATCAACTAATCCTGGAAAAAAAAAAAAAAAAGAAGTAGGTAAAGGGATAGGGAATAAAGTCAGAAGACCCTGCATCAAAGCTTGATAAATGATTAAATATCAACTTTTCATCTAGACTTCACAAGACTGCATAGGAATCCTATAAAGCTAATTGTTTGGCACAGGTACGTTCAGATCCTCAACAGTACAAAAGAGTGACAGCATAAACTGACACAGAGACATAATACCCAAGTATTAGATCTCACTAGTACATAGTTTTCTGTATACTTGTACATACAAATCGGCTACAGATCGGTAGAAATGTATTTAAATAAAAATCACTGCTGAATTGTGGGAAGCAGCCCCGTGAAAGGTGGAAATCAGTTGACAGAATCTTCTTTTTTTTGTTACATGTTTGAGCTTGTTAAGAAGGTGGAGTAATAATGGTCTCCAACCTGCCAACGTTAAATTGTGCTCTCAATAACAAGTTTGGCCTTCAAACGGAGGAAAAAAGAAAAAAAAAACAATCCTCTCACATGGGTGTAAAGTTTTTGCTGCCGCCTTATTGGAAAGGTTGGTGCTGAAATGGGCTTCGGCAGTGAACCTAAAAGTAGCAGAAAAGGAGTGTTTGATATCACTGCTGATTATTTGAATGAAACGTTGTTGGATTCCTCTGGAAAGCAGATTGGATTGGGATAACTTGGGCTGATATGAATCAAATTTGGAGTAAACTAGATTTCGACGCAATTATAATTGTACGCCAGAGCAGATTGTCTTGCAAAGAGCTTTTGGATGGCATTTGTTGTTGATGGGAATTCTGTAAACAAGCTGAAGTCAGGAGATTTTTTTTTTTTTACCGAATCAATCACACCTTCCTTGTGCATCATTTTAGTCAACAATACTCCGCCTTGCTTAGACTTATGTGGCATAAAAAAATAAAACAAAGATAATAAACATTTAAGGTTCAGCCATGAACTGAAGTTGACCATGAGATCCAAGTAAACAAACAAATATAAAAATATGTAAAAGAGTCAAAGAAAACATGATCAAGAAAAAAAAAAGAAAAGAAAAAAAAGGGACAACAACTCACCTGGAAAATGTCGTGTGTGCCAGGAAGGTTGACAACTTAGTTTAAACTGTAAACAGGGCAAAGATAAACAACCATTAGATCTAACAAATACCACGCAGTTAGCGTCTCTGCGGGCAACTTATTACTGCAAGAAATTCTGACAAAACTTCAGCATTTGAATTGTATTTATTTTCGTTTTACCGAGTAGGTTTTCACACTTCAGGTTAGCGTGCTACAATTTAGCTTAGGAGTTTATTCCAAGTGAGGGTTTTTTTTTTTGGTCATACTATGTTATGCAACTGAACTTTATTGCAAAAGCATTTTCCCCCCCAAATGCAAAATGCAGCAATACATGATTTAAACATTGCCAAAATAAAGCAATAATACAACAAAAGAAATATTTAAATCTCCATCAAATTCATTATGACCGAGCATGTTAAAGATTGTATTTCTGAGTAACATTAAAATGGCTTCACACATTTGAACAGCACTATTACACAGTGTGCTTTTGTTTCCAAAAATAAAATGAATCGCTCAGGTGAGTCATTTATTCGTAGCCAAGTAATGAGTTATGCTGTAAATACAAAATTGTGCATGCTTAAATTTGTATGCAAAATTGTCAATCAAGCTTTCCCCCGCAGATAATTTCCTGTTCTCTTTCTGGTCTTATCTACAGATTCAGATTATGTTCTCCTCAGAAGGAGAACATAATCTTAAAAAAAAAAGAGAGAGAGAGAAAACTGTCCTGTAGATTATTTGATATGATGGCTGTACTAACTTTAACAGAAAATTAACAAATAAGATTTTCTCAATTTGTGCATTAAAGCATATGTCCATCACCTTCGCTTGATTTTAAATAAAATGACAGCATTAGAATATATGGTCATTTCACAATGAAAGTAACTTTTTATATGAACAATTGGATCACACACACATAGTGCTGTCTTTTTACTTTTGTCCTCAATGAAGTAAACTTCTTTGTAATCTCATGATCAAGATGGTGTGATTAAGTAGCAATTTTTTCGCCAATATTCGCTTAAGTGTTTTTGGCCTCCTGTTCTTTACTGTTAAAACCTGAATAAACTTTCTACTAACTTAGTGCAACTTTATTTAAAGTGGAAGCAGATGTGTACTCTGGCTCTAACCGAAATTTAGATTAAATAGGAGATAATGATAATGAGCGGATAAGTTTGTGCATGACTTCTGCTAAAATTCCTACTGATAAGGTACCGTTAACCAAGTAGTTAGCTGACGAAGCTAGTTAGCTTGTTTCTCCTCTTTCAATCAGCGGGGTAAATCTAATGAATGGTAGAGATACACATTTCGTTACAGTTCAAGTTATTTTACAATTTCTAAAAGTTATGTGTGAATATACTTTTACCCCACTGTGCCCATTGTAGCTTGTTCGCCAAATACAAACTTCTGAATCGCTATCCAAGTTAACTCAATACATAGCACGGGAGCTAGCTGCCCGCTAACCCAAACACAAACACTCCAGTACTACAAGTGGCTAACATTCTCAAAGAGCCAAAAAACTTTCTAAAGTACTGAACAAATTAAGTATTCCATGTCATATTGCTGCCACCAAGTTAATAAATGTAAGTATTTTTTGTGACGACATATGTGGGGCGTTTAAGTGCTGCTAGCGTTAGCTAGCCATCGCCGTTAAGTGTGGTGTGGCTGGGTCTGTGGGAGAGATGCAGGCGGAGGGGGAGCCCATTTCGTCCGATTTGTTATCAGCGAGTGGCGCTACAATGTGAAATGTGTGACCCAGAAGCTGAGCAAATCCTTCCATTTGCAAGGAGATTCAAACCCCCACGAAAGCGAATACAACTTATCGTACTTTGCCGCAAACACGCGAGTTGTGTGAAAAATGGCAGTTATTTACCCCAGATAAACTCTTTCAGGAGTGCCGAGACAGTGTGCGTCCGTCGGTGGTGTTCCCTCTCTCCCGATCGCCATGAAATTAGACAAAAGAGGAAGTGGCTTGTTGATGAGGGGGTCAGACTGTCTGTTTTTTTTAAAAAAGCGGCCGTCTGCTAGAAGGAGCGCCCTCACCTTCCACGGCGGAGCGACAAAAAATATATATGCAAGGCAAGTTAGCAAAGACTGCTTTGGTGTACTTAATAGGCCTTTTAACATGTTTCAGTGAATTTACAACTATTAACGGAAATATGTCTACACTTTTTCCACAAAAGAGGGCGACTTCTACAGTATCTAAAATATGCAAAATAATAAATAAATAAAAAAGACAGAAAAAAGTGCAAGTTTTTTTGCATAATACATGAGTTCTTTTCATAATAAATTACTGACTGCAATTTTTAAAAAGTATACTTTGTCCCCATTTTTAATTTTTGCATATCATGGCATTCATTTTTGTTGCAGTATTTTTAGTTTTTGTCCAGTTTTAGAGTACATTTTATGTAAATCTAGAGGTAGGTAGTTATAATTTTCACTATCCATTTGAAAACTGTATGAGAATGTTCTTTTCGAAAGTAAAAAAACAAAACAAAACAAAAAAGCTAACCATCTAAGTCATATGTATAGTGTATAAACGTTGAACATCAGTCTTCATTGAAATGTGAAAGCAGCGTTTATCTTCAGTTCTAAAACTAAAATCCACAAACTTTCAAAATTCATCAGAGATGTTTGACCTATATCAATTTATCAAGAAATTGATATACGAAATATATATTATTCTACATTTAGCATGTTGCTGCTGCATTGCAAAGATGAAATGATTACGCATATTTAACAAGATGCTTAATGATATTGGGGATTTAAACTGAACAAATGAGTTTTGACTCTTGGATTTTTATTTAGTCTCGTAATCATAAACTTGCTTGTGTAGCATTTGGAGAGGCTGACGCAGCCTGTTGAGATGCTGTCACTGCATTCTGTTTTATAGAAATGATCTGAGCTCTTCTGTTACTGACAATATGGAGAGTTGGACCATTTTGCCCTCTACTGTATTTCGTAAAAAAAAAAAAAAAAAATTAAATTACGCTATTGAAGGCGACATGTAATATATCACAAGGCTCACTGGGCAATTTACCAACTAAGCTGGAATGTAATTGCATTTCATCTCTTAGAGCTGATCTGTGAAAAAGTTTTAGCACAGTTGTGCTCTACTGCATTGCAGAAAGAAAGCTTTTGGCCTAATTTCTGGCCTAAGAGCTTTCTACATAGAGTTTGAGTTGTCTCCCTGCACTCCATCTTCCTCCCATGGTCCAAAAACATGACTGTCAGGTTGGTTGGTCTCTAAGGGTGTGTTCACACTGCAGCGTGAAGTGATCCAATTCCGATTTTTTGGCAATTCCGATTTTTTTGCCGGGGCCGTTCACACTGCCAGTAAATGCGACCTGTATGCGTTCTGCAGTGTGAACGGGCTAACGACCTGAAAGTGTCCCGCATGTGCAGTAAAGGGCGCAATAGCGTCAGCGTTTTCAGTGTTCTGTCAACCGCCATAAAAAGAAGAAGAAGTGCTCAGTGTTTGCGGAAGTAAACATGGAGGCTAACGGTGGAGCACAGCTTACGTATTTGAAGTTGTTGTCCGGCCGGAGCAGCATAATAACAACTTAATCCTCCTTATAGTCCGTCATGTTTGTTGTTTTTCTTCCCGCTTGTGCGTATCAGGACGCAGCACAGTGAGATTTGTTGAGAATCAGTGACGTTCAGTTCGGATGACTGCGACCTGAACGTTAGGTCGCATTTGAAACGGATATGATATGGGTCACATTCGGGAAAAAAAAAATCCGACTCGTGCTGTTCAGACTGTCATTTTTTTTTTGTTCAGACTGTCATGAAAAGATCGGGTACAGGTCGCATTACGCCAGAAAAAAAAAAAAAAAAAAAAAAAAAAAAAAAAAAAAAAAGGGATTGGGGGCCTTCCGGGGCGGGGGGGAAGGCCCCCCCAATTTCCCGTTAAATAAAA
>NW_015114048.1:61518-65288 GCF_001443285.1 Poecilia latipinna | reverse complement strand
AAAAAAAAAAAAAAAAAAAAAAAAAAAAAAAAAAAAAATCGGAATTGAGGCACTTCAGGCAGCAGTGTGAAGGCACCCCAAATTGCCTGTAAATATGAATGTGCGCATAAATGGTCGTGTATCCTTTTGGTCTTTGTGTGCCTGTCCAGGGTATCCTACCTCTTGTTTACTGCAAAAAGCTACTGTAGTATAAACAATAGATTTAATTTCTCTAACAACTAAAAATGTTATTCATTTTGACATATTTTTGTCATTGAAATTAACATATTAATTTAGATTTAGGAAGCCAATGTTTTGTTGCCAAAGCAAAACATTGCCTTAAAATTTTTAATATATATCCATCTGTGAAGAGTTTTTTTTTTCTTTTTCATGCTTTTCTGGCATCAAGACAACTGTGGATTGAGACAAATGAGTCATTAAATCTCTTGGGCACAGAAATAAAAGGTTTGCCCATTGCTACATTCCTTAAAAAAAAAAACTGCCTCCGTAATTTCATATTGCTCTGATTGTAAAATAAATCTTTTTAAATCTCATCTCTACAAACTGAAGCTGCTTGATGCTCATCTGTATTTATGCTTGGCATAGCTTGTTTGCTGCATCAAAGTGTACCAAGGACTTTATAAGCTATGGTTTCCAAACCGTTCAAGTCTTTCTGCCATGCCATTCTTGTGCTTAAAAGTCCTTTATGGAGGATGCAATAGAAATTTCTGAAGTGACCAAAGTTTTCTTTTTCTTTATGGAGAGCAGAATGACACTGCTTTGGTCATCCACACACCATACATTTCCCTTTTTACAATACGCTCAAGTTCAGCTGTTTTGGAAGCTAATATTTAGCTATTCTATTGTAGTAGAAGTAGGCATAACAAATTTCATCTAAATAAAAGCAACAGTTACTTTTTGTCAAGTAAGAATCTTATCAATCCATAAGGGTCTCAGTCGATAACATGGCCTTTTTATCCACTGAGGTAAATATCCTGTTTCAATTAACTTAAACAAGCAACACGTCTTCAGACACTCATGCATCTAAAAACTTACCCGCGGTGGTCTCAAACCTCACTCATCAAGGGCCATTCTCCTGCAACTTTTAGAAGTCTTTCTGCTTCAGCACACCTGGATCCAATTTTAGCTCATCAGCAGAGCTCTGTAGGGCCACACTGATGCACACTAGTAGTGAGGCAGTTTTTCCCCTTTTAATTCAAGCACGTAGGACAAGGAAGGGACACATCTAAAAGTTGCAGGACTGACCCTGGACTAGACTTAATTTAGCCACTAGATGGCACAAATGATCATATCGTTCTAGTCTTTCCTTGTGATTGGAAGACAAAACTAAAAGCACAAAAAAAAACTTAAAAAAAAACTATTAAATTTTATTCATACATACATTGTGCAAGAGGAGTTTTTTTTCCCCCATCTGAAAACATGAAAGGTCATTTCTCAAAGGCCACCAAATCATCTGCATTACTCCAAGCCTTGGTCACATACACTCAGGACCGGTGGGGAAACGTGCACTCACTTTCACCACGGTACAGTACATTACGGAGTGCCACAGGGAGTCCATCTGCAGCACTGATTCAGTTATTCAGTCAGCTATTGTAGTTTATGTGCCAGGCATTCAAAAAATATCCAAATCAGTGCAAACAGAGACCATAAACGTGTCTGGCTGTGAGAAAAAGGGGTCCAGAGCACCAAGTACTCTGTATTTTAGGCTTAAGGCACAGGTGTCAAACTCCAGGTCTGGAGGGCCACTGCCCTGCAACTTCTGGATGTGCCTCTACTGCGCCACACCTTAATAGAATAATTAGGTAATTAGCAAGGCTCTGGAGAACCTAGAAGGAGGCAATTAAGCCATTTCATTCAACTATTTTGTACCTGTGGCACATCTAAAAACTGCAGGACAGTGGGCCTTGCAGACTGGAGTTTGACACCCCTGGCTTAAGGCATGGTTAAGTTAACAGTATAATCATTATTACTCTTGATGAGGGGTGTTTGCCTATTCATCAGTTAAGCAATTACAATAGAAAGTTCCCTTTGAAATAGCAAACACATTTTAAGAGCACAAGCTGAAAACCAATGCATTTTAGCAGAGAATAAAAAAAAAAAAAGTACAGTGGATTCTGGAATGTTTCCTGTTAAATAAACAGGAGAGCATTAAGATATGGATTTTTTTTTTCTATGCACATAGAAACATTAAAACAGCTTGTGCGCACCATTCAGATCCAAGTGGAACATTTTTGTTCACTTCCATACACAGCGGCAATCAGGCTGTTAAAGACGTCTCAGATGTGGTGAAATAACATTAAGACTCATGTTGATTCAAAATGGTTAAAAGTGTGCTGCTCACATGAAAAATTGCTTCTTTGCTCATGCGCTTTTCCCATAAGTAGGGCCGAACAGGCAGGCACTAACATTTTTTTTGTTTGTTTTGTTTTTTTGTGTGTGAAAGTCTGAGAAGTGAGTCGACACACAATCACTGCAATCTAACTGGAAATTGGCTCCAACTTCCCTAGCTCTTAATCATTAACTCAGGACAGCAAGAGTAGGTTGTTCCCAAACGGCTCCGCCAGAAGCCAACATGTGTGCTTTACATGGTTATGAACGCAGTAGTTACTGTAAGCACCAAATAATGGTCAGTTTTCTTCTATGAGGCTCAAGTCCAAATCTGTACAGTCTCTTTCAAAAATAACATTTTTTCCAACAGCTAAAACAGTTCTTTTGCACTCTTCTTCATCCTCCTCTTCTTCTTCACTTTCACTCAGCGGACCGATGCTGCTTCTTCCCAGGAATTCAGCAGGGGAGAAGGCCAAGCCCTGCTCTGATTGAGAAGACACTGGAAATATGCCACCACCTGTTCCGCCCACCAGGCTCTCGCAATTACCCATCTGCACAGGAGAGAGAAGGTTGACAAAAATCACCAGACAAGTTCTCACAAACGGAGGTGAACGACAGAAAACTAAAAAGCCTGCGCGTTTAAATGTTGCTCTATGAGGACCAAAGAACACCACAGATAAGTCCGGCATATAGTTAAGAGAGACGTTTAAAACCACGGTTGGGTTATAAAATCATTTCACGAGCTTTGCTGAAGCGCTTATGCGATCGAGTAGAGTTTGGTGCAACCGTAAACCCGTCAAGTGTTGTCCATCGGGTGAGAGAGAAAATAATGCACCTGAACGTGGCGTCCCTCTGAGAAACAAGGTGGTGGCACGCTAGGTGTGCAGCGGTAGAACAGAAGACTGGATGTCAGTCATAAATAGTTTAAAAAGCAACAACGCTTCTGACTAGAACAGGCCCGGACAGATCGCTGGGTGCTGCATTGTCAGCGGGTTTTTTTCTCTCTCTTCGGAAATGGTTTGCTTAGAGACTATAGGATTTTGATTTGAGTCCAGCTTTTCCAATCTGAAATTGTTTTCAGTCAGCACTTTGACAAAGGCCTAATACGAGCTTAATTTACACACTCCCTGTCTGTGCCTAATGCCTAAAACATGTACACTCCCCTCATCTTTTGGACTGCTGTTGTACAAGCAGTATAAGATTGTATTGCTGCATTCCAAGAAGTAATACAATCTTTACAAAATAACCCAAATATTTTTTTCCCTCTTGAACGTTATTAAATTGCACATTTTAAGCCTTATTTTATTTCACTCAACAAATCAGCTGTCGATCTGGGTACTACGGAGACCCAAAAGTTTTAAATTTCCAGAAATATATATATATATCCCCCCCCCCCCCAAATAAAACCCCCATCTAATATAATGTGTTATAAAGACAGTACA
>NW_015114048.1:39157-58265 GCF_001443285.1 Poecilia latipinna | reverse complement strand
ATATATATATATCCCCCCCCCCCCCCCAAGTGAAATCCCCATATACATTAAAGTGTGTAAAAACGAGCTCAAACATGCAAAACCCATTGTGCTCCCAATTGGTTTGAGCAAGAGAAAGAAGCTGACGGAACAATCTTTCAGGCGCATCCCTGCTTTTCTCACCTGTGTCATTTTGCTGAAGTCCAGCCCTGGCCTGGAGCAAGGAAGGACATCTGGGTCATGGCGCCTCTTCAGCCGGGGTTTGCGCATGTCGCAGGGCTGCGAGTGGCATCGTGGCAGTGCGGGGTGCAGGTCCCGCCGAGAGCAGGATGGGGTACTGCAAGCTGAAGTGGGAGACGGACACAGGGAGGGATGCTCCGGACCAGAAAAGCTGTGCGCCAGAACATGAGCTGGGGAAGGCTGCGGGTGCAAGGACGCCGCAGAGGCGATCTGAATGTGCACGGGGGAAAGGGAGAAGCGACGGTGCAGGATAGAGTGAGAAACCAGAGGGGCTGGCGAAGAGGAGCAAGAGGAAGGAGTAGCAAGAGAGGCAGAGCAAGCACCTTTCAACGTGTCACAGGGATCCCATGGGAAGCCACAGGACAAAGAAGAGTCAGAAGACAGTGCTAAACTAAAGAAGTTGGGGCTAGACGAAGAGTGTAAAGAGGAGGAGGTGAAGGAAGAACTGGGACCACAAAGAAGCAAAGAACTGGCTCCAGAGCCTGAACTGGATGCTCCTCGACTGTGGCAGCCCCGTTTAACCGGAGTCCAGACCTTTGATGCACTTGGGTGCCAAGCGGAGCGGCACTGGGACAGGTCCTCGGGAACAGAGAGGGAGCGGCAGTGGCGTTTCGGAGGCGGCGGGGGGGAACTCTGGAAGGAATTGTTTGTGAGGGAAACCTCTGGTCCCTGGAGTGGCTCTCCAGAGCGCGAGCGGGGCCAAGGTTCACACGAGTTAGCCAAAACATGCGCTTTGCATGACTGGTGTGGGTCTGAGCTGGCTTCTAACGGTGAGAAAACAAAGACATAAGACTGGTGACCGTAGCAGTCAAAGCTCATCTTCTGCGTTGTTCGGACTTACCTTGCGTCGTTTTACCGGAACTCCATGAAATGGTAGGACTTGAGCCCACTTCAGGCAGAGACTGTAACAAACGCAACAACTTAACTTTCAAAACCCAACACCCAACTAAACTGCATCAAAGCCATTTCAGTTCATTGTCATTTCTCAACTTACCACACTGGCATTGAATGTGAAAGCCTTGTGATAAGGTTCCTCTAAACTCTGCTTACGGAGCTGCTCTGTGATAAGTGTAACCATAATTGCAGTCCAAGGAGACGCATGGAGACGGCAGATCCACTGAGGGTAGTTATTTTTTTTTTTCCTGTCAGATCTCTGGCGTGGTCTGTGGTGTCCCCCTCCACACCTCAACCAGCCAGACTGACCAGCCTTCTAACTACACCATCCTCAAGCCTATGCCACCTGAAGGGACAGAGAATCATAAATTGGAACAATCATTAACCATAACAGTTACAAAAGAGAACGTGCAATTAAACAATATCTTAATAAACACACACAGAGGGGAACAGAATGCATGAATGTCAAATGCATATTTCTGCACAAAATCTAAGCTGGGATCTGTGAGCTACGTCATTCACTTCACACATGAAAGGAAGAAGTTCATGTTCACAAAGGCAGAGAGCACGCAAGGACATAAGGAGGCCCTGAACAAAGGAGTACTTCACATTCCATCAAAGAAAGCGTGCACGCCCATTAAAACAAAAGAAAAAAAAACAAGGAATTCAAAATAGTGATATTTAAGAACGAGTAAAAAGTGGAAAAACTAAGGTGTGGTGTAAAGGCTAGACGTGTTGGTTAGGTCCAATAAACTTCAATTACTTCCAAGAGTTGTGGGTGCTGCAGAGATTGGAAGGGGGAGGGAGAATCCAAAAAAGGAAAGGATGTGGGTGGGGGGGGGGAAGTATGTAGAAAATGAATGGGACAGAGGTTTGAAATATGTCATAGTATCTCTGGAAGGCAAGGAGGAAAAACTGACCAGGCGGCACAGATGCACTTAAAACTGAAAGAAAAAAAAAAAAAAAAGGCAAAATCAGTAGGCCACAAGGGTCTGTGCATCCTATTCGGTAGCACATTCCTTCCATGTCGCCTTTTAGTACAAGTCTTAAACCACAGAGTGTCAATGAAACAACTTCTTTTATTAAAAATTAACTTATGTTGGCACAAGAACAGAAATTTGACAAATCTTCAAGCAACTTCTCAAACTAAAAGTAAATAGACAATATGGCAGCTGAATTGAAATAAAGCATGGCCTTGTAGCATTTACCCTGGTGTTTAAGAGAGCAAAGGCTAAAGTACATTTAGTGCCTAAACTAGTGCCAACACAGACAGAATAAACCGTTTCTGTGTAAATACTTTAAACGTCCATAGTCATAATTAAATAATTTAGTGACATTCACGGCTAATGAAACTTTACAACACTGCTGACTTTGTAATTTGGCCTCCACCGCCTGCCATCTCATGATAAACCTATGTGCTACATTGCTAGCCTGGTTTCACATGCCACAAGTCAAAAGGTTTCACCAGACCTAATCATGTGGCAACAGCTCTGGGGGGAAAAAAACGACAAAAAAAGACATTGCTGCAAGCAATCATCAGCTAATTCAAAGTTAGCACATAATTCATTAGGTCAGCAAGTTTGAATATACACTTAACAACAACAGCGTGTGTTTAAAATCGTGATAGATGTGTAGAAGAATTAAAAAGATACTTCAAATGTAAATGCAATTTGGGGTGTTTAATAATAACCAAGGCTATGAGCTTTTTAACGTGGTGGCGCAGGTCGCTCATTTCTCAAGAAAAACGGGTCCGATTGCTAAAATCGATCATACGAACTGCAGTACATATTTTATCCAGTTGATAGATTTTGTTCTGGGTAAATCTACTACACACTGTAGCTGGGGAGCAAGCTAGCTTAACACGATGCAGACCGTGAGACATCAAGTTATTAGCCGGTTACGTTAGCAAGCTTATAGGATAACAAGTGTGCCAACTTCAATGACTGGTGTCATTTCTTCCAGCTCAACCATTTACTACCAACAGAGAACCGTTCATTCGCTGACATAGTTTGCTAAGACTGTGAAAACACGCTGTTCCTGAATTTACCGGCTCATATCTCGGTCACGCAGCCGCTCTAAGAGCTAGCACGCTACAGCTGACCTGATGCATTACCTGCTTTCTGTGGTTCCTTAGCAACCGAAACTTGCACGGCCAAGCGAGCAACTGAGTCGCAGAGTATTTATAGCCTTTGGGCGATACCAATGCAAAGGAACGTATGAGGACAATGTTTTACCAAAATGACTTTTAGCAAACTAATGAAGCAAAATGTAGCTCACGATTATTCCGATTACACATTACGTTTGGTATTTTTAGAGTAACAAACATAACAAAAGTAGTGTTGCATGCTATAGGGTTTTTACACGTCTGCCCCTTACAACTCAAAAGTTATACCATTCGAATTAAAGGTACAGAACAATTGTTAAACTTACTCCAAATCTCTCTGTTTTCTTATATGCTATAAAAAAACTAACAACACAAACATTCTTTTTTAATTAGCTTACAAGAATTTGTTCGTAAAAACACACATTTGTCAAATCTGGGTTAACTTAAAACACCAGCTGAGCATCTGCGCATGCGCGGTGGCTGTTTTGACTTCCTACTCCAGCGGCGATGGCAGAATGTTTTGCTAAATAGTTTAATGAAATAAATCATTACATCCGATAGCTGTGGGTATGTAGCCAACTGCTCATTGCTTCAATAGTTGTTTTGTGTGTGTTAAACTGGCGAAACAAGAGAAGACATGGCTGAGGAAAGATTCAGGAAAGAAGAAACCCTCGAAATGAGGCAGAGGTTAATTGGGTATGTAAAATCAAAACTCTTAATATTAAAATTTTTTGTTGGTAATGGGTAATATACTACGTAGCTCACCGCTGACTCGTGCTTTTTTTTTAATCATAGCCAGTCGTGCAGACTCTTCTATTCAGAAGACCCTGTGAAGATAGTCAAAGCAAGAGGACAGTATATGTTTGATGAAAATGGCAAACGCTACCTGGATTGCATCAGTAACGTCCAACATGGTAAAGTTTTAAGTTTCGGTGTGTTGATCTTTCCTATACATGTTGTACTATTGTCACCTGGTGGCAGGAAGTCTCTCTAGTGTACTTTTTAAACGTTCTGTCAAGAGTATTAATACCTCATTCACAGACTTGTGAAGTAAAGGGTACTAAATATGTATGGTACAATTTTCAGATTTAATTTATTGCAAAAATAAAACAAAACAAAAACAGCCCTGTCCCCTGAAAACTATTTATTCTCTTCCTTCTACTTCTTAATTATGCACATATAAAATCACAGTAGATAAATTATTATTGAAGCCTGTAAAGAACAATGTTAACAAGTGCAAGTCAGTGTTAAGTGTTAATTGTGTTTCCTGCAGTGGGACATTGTCACCCTGCTATAACAAAGGCTGCTACGGCTCAAATGGACCTCCTGAATGCAAATTCACGCTTTCTCCATGACAACATAGTCCTGTATGCAGATCGACTGGCAGCTACCTTGCCCAAGAAACTGTCTGTCTTCTATTTTGTGAACTCCGGGTAAGAAATCTATCTGAAGCTTCACCGGATCACATCCCAGAAGTAACATGTCGGTGATCAAATGCGCTTCTTTGACAGGTCAGAGGCCAACGATCTAGCCCTCCGCCTGGCAGAGCAGTACACCCGACATGAGGACGTCGTAGTGCTAGATCAGTAAGAATCTTAACTCCTGAGCAATACATTACAGAAAAAACCCCACACCTTTTGAATATAATAAACATTCCTTCCACACCAGTGCATACCACGGGCATCTAAAGTCACTCATCGACATTAGTCCTTACAAGTTCCGGAAACTGGCAGGACAGAAAGAATGGGTTCATGTGGTGTGTAAACATATACAACTCTTAGTATGCAAACTGTAAAAGACAACCATTGTATTTCTGCTTGTCTGAAATATTACAATTTTGTCCTCCCAGGCTCCCTTACCTGACACCTACAGAGGCATATATAGAGAGGAGCATCCCAATCCAGGCCAAGCTTATGCTGATACAGTAAAACACCTGATAGAGGAGATCAATAAAAAAGGTCGAAAGGTACATTTTAGTCCCTCTTCATGTTTCAGTGGTAAAATAGGCAATATTTTAAAGATTTACTAATCTAAACATTGCCTGATTACAGTGAGCAACACAAATATATATGCCCTTTATGTTATGTTTATTACTCTTTCTACCTTAGATTGCGGCCTTCTTTGCTGAGTCCTTGCCCAGTGTTGGGGGGCAAATCATCTTGCCCCAAGGATACTTCTCTAAAGTCGCAGAGTCAGTACGGATCTACTTGCAGACGTTTCTTTGCCCCGGTCCAGATAGGATGATGACTCTTTGCTTTTACCTTCCACAGACATGTGCGCTCTGCTGGTGGAGTATTTGTTGCAGATGAAGTTCAGACAGGTTTTGGACGAACTGGGACTCATTTTTGGGCTTTCCAGCTTCAGGGAGAGGATTTCTGCCCGGATATCGTGACCATGGGGAAGCCGATGGGTAACGGCCATCCTCTGGCATGTGTGGCCACTACTGTGGAGATAGCCGGAGCTTTCACTGCTAATGGAGTGGAGTACTTCAATACGGTGATCATTCAGAAATGCTTTAGTGACAACCATCTTACTAACTTACATTTGTGGAAAGAAATATAGATGCCGTTAAGACTGCTTTCCTAACGGATGTCAGATGAATATGTCCTTTTTTGGTTGTGTTTATTCCTATTTGAATGAGCTTTGCATTGATTTTATGAAATTTCTCCATTATAATGCAGTTTGGGGGGACTCCAGTGTCATGTGCCATTGGCTTGGCAGTTCTTGATGTGATTGAGAAGGAAGATCTAAGAGGAAATGCCATAAGGGTGGGAGCACATCTCAAAGATTTGCTAAAGAAGCTACAACAAAGACATGAAATAATTGGAGATGTCCGGTAAGGGTACATATTCTTCCATTTTCTCCCTATTTAGACATAAAACAACAAAATGTCTTCTACTACGACTAATAACATATTTAGTTGCACAATGCTTGCTTTACATTTCATACCGTAAAACTGTTGCAAAGTACCAACGGTACAATTATAACTTAAAATTGAAGTTACAAAAGCTATTTTTCTGAAAACATCTGTGCTTCATCTGTCTTCTGCTAAGCAGGGAATCTAAAGACAAGTCAGATTTCATTTACACCAACCAGAAGTTCAACAATTACTTTTCAAAAGTATTAACAACACTTAACTTTCTCACAATTTCTCACGCAGTATCCATAAACTTGAATATAGTTTATGAATGTAAGCTGTACAACGGAAATCTTTTGTGAAATAGAAGGAAATTGACGTGTTTTAACACTTTGTAGAATCATCTTTACAGGTCATGTGAAAATGTTGCAGATTCTTCTTTTCGGAAAAATCTAACTGTTAAATTGGATGGGGCGCATATGTGAAGATAGCTACTGGGTCATGTGTGGATTCTCTCTGATCAAAATCACGACTTTTAGGTTATTTGATCACTAAATTCCCTGTGGGAGTGTCGCTGTGTTTACTTGTCTGAAATAATGATTGTTTCTGCTTTTTTTGCTTTTAGTGGGGTCGGCTTGTTTGTGGGACTAGAGCTGGTTATAGACAGACGAACTAAAACTCCTGCCACTAAAACTGCAGCGTTGGTGGTAAAGAGGTATGGGATGATGCTGTCTTCCATGTACCTGATAAATGGCTTCCTACTTAAAACATGTTTCAGATGAAAGTTGGAGAACTAAATGGAGTTTGTCAATTACTGTGCTTAATGACTAGTCAAGTTAATAGAAATTTACATCCGTAATGGATTTATAGTTCTGTTTTTTTTAAAAAAAAAAAAAAAAACAGTGGTAACAAGGTCAGTATCAGAAGTTGAACTGTGCGAGACTGATTTAACAAATCGAAAAGTAGGAATTACAAATAGATTTTTCTGAATCCTCCTGAGCATAAAAGGAATACCAACAAAGAGCTGATTGTGCCGTCGTATTTTAACCTTCATCTGAGTCATTTGATGTCCTCTTTATACCAGGTTAAAGGAAGAGGATCGAATCTGTGTCAGCACAGACGGCCCCTGGGAAAGTGTCCTGAAGTTCAAGCCTCCCATGTGCTTCAGTATGGAAGACGCAGAGCTGGTTGTTCGGTGCATTGACCGCATCCTCACTGGTTTGTAGCGCAAGCTCCACATTTACATTAGCAGTAAACATGTTGCGTAAACCAACAGCTCGTTTACCGCAGGTCGGCTAACAGGCTCACTGCATACATTAGAGCATTTCACTAAAATAGGGGCAGCTCCGACATCGACCACGTTCTTATTTTGTGCAACACAAAAGGTTCATCAAGCCATTGCAGGGATTCATTTTAAAAGTTCAACAGATTTATTACACAATGACCAATTTCAAATGTAAGTTTTGATTTTTGCTTGCAGCTAATAAAATTCAAACCCAGCTCATCAGAAAATCAGTTTATACCAAGTTTGTATGTAGATCTTTTTGCATAAATTACTGAATCGATGCAGTGCAACATGAAGCCTGTGTCCCATCATTGAAATTAACTGAAGTTGAACCGTATTGCTGCATTTTCTGAGGTTTCACCATTTTAATGAACTTTGATATCTAGTGGAGATACACCCGTTTACCAGTAATGTTAACACAGGGGAAAAGAAAAAGCCTTCAGGATAAAATGATCCGCTACAATAAGTGACTTATATTGGTTTTCCTCTTCACAGACATGGAGGCCAAGAATCTCAAATTGGAAAATGAAGACATCTAAAGTTTGCCAAACCTGTAGAAAACCTTTAATTGCATTCAACATTGTCAAGATGTCACATTCATGAAGTTGTTCAGAGGTAGAGATATCCACACTTCAGGCTGCTGCAGTTCTGACAGGCTTGCAGGTCATTTCAGAGGTGGCATTTCCCACCCCACCCCAACCCCCAAAATACTGACTGCTGTGGGACTTCAAGACTTTTCTGGTACATCAAGTATTAAATGTGGGTCAAAGCCCAATGGAAATGCATTGTAAAGGATTTGGGTGTCGAGTTCTATTGAAGCTACATTTTCATGGTAAAATATTGTTTTGGGTGTTCAGCATCAAATTTGTGGTGTAGATTTTTGCAGAACATGTGATCAGTCTTTTCTCTGATATCACAACCATTATCATATAGCCTCTTTTCTAAATTAAAAAGAAAAATGTCAACTCTTAAATCATGGAAATAAAAGTTTAAATTCTTAATTGCATTGCCTGTTCCTTTGCCCACAGCGGCCATAATTTAAATAATGCAGCTTCATCATACGTATCCAAAACACGTCATCAACACACAGTAGGCCCAGTTAAGCACTTACCAGACCATCTTTAACTGATGGACACATTGTTACAAAAGCTCAAGTGTTCCAGGTTCACATTAAGTGCGGTTGGGTATTAACAGGTAGAGAAGCCCTCCTGCCACATCTCCCCAAACAGGAATCCGAGGAGATGTCATTACTCGAAGCAAAACATGCAAGCCAATTTACCATTAACAGTACATTAAAACAGGACATTTAACATTAACTTTACAAAAAAATAACCAAAAGATCCATGTGTAATATAAACCAAATTTTTATTTCTATCAATTTGCCCAAGACACTAGAGGAATGAGTTTCCAGTGACAGAGGGGTTACCCTCTTACATTATAACAGGCTTGCGTTCAAGTTGAGTAACACTAATAAAGCCACTTAAAATTTGCAGACATGGTGGGGAGAAACTTCCTTAAAAGCAAAAAAGAAAAACAACAAAAAGAAATAAAACAAAATTGAAATAAATGCTGGTTGTTATTTTCTACAAGCCCCCGTAGCACTCACTTGACATTGTTTTTTTTTAAAGAACCCTTTGATTAGTGTAAATCCCTTTTTAAATCACCTCAACCCCCCACATCTTAAGCCATGCAACTCATTTCCAACACTCAGCATGGGAGAACATAACTAAAAGTCTAGAAACACACAGAACAAAAAAAGCAATATTGTTTTATTTGAGAGCTTTTCAAAGCCCTTTTGCTCCTGCTTGTCTGTAATTCCAGTCGACATGTAAAAATACAACCATACAATACATTAGATTCAAAAAGGGTACCAAAAAGTACAGTAAAAATAACACTTCCATCACTGGAAATGTAAATGGACACGAAACAATATAAAATAAAAATTAAAAAAAAAGAAAAAAAAAAAAGTGGAAAAGTGACATTGCTTCCCCAGTTCCTCACTTGATCTGTACAAATGGAGCATGAGTCCAAATTTCTGCCAACTCCAAAGGAAAAGCCAGAGCCCATGTTCGCTGTGGTCAGACCATGGATCTCTTTTTCTTATTTACTTTAGACCTTAGGAGGAAAGACACGGTGCTTTACGTTACTGAGAATTAACCGAGCGTGGCATGCAGTTACACAGAGACAGACAGGTGCATGAATGAGTTCGACAAATAAAGTGAATGAAACATTTTGGGACAGGAAAGGGGAGGGGGCGGGCGGGGCGGACACGACTGCTAGCTGATCAGATCAGTCCTCATTTCTTTTCTGGACCACCACAAATCCTTACTGATCAAGTAGGCTTTGTAGAGATGCATCTCAAGATGGCAGACAGGTGGAATGAATCCATCTTTAATGATCCCAGACCCCTCATCACGCCCTACTATAACCCCACCACAATGGTTGAATGGATTTAGTGTAGATGGAGCTCTTTGTGGGGCCAAAAGGCACTAATGGTTATAGCTACGATCTCATACTACCACGGATGATGCAAGAATGCATACCTGCACTACGTGTGATCAGTATGGCTTGTAGCTACTCTGGTGGCCTCCACGTCTTGGAGTTTTCCCATAGCTTGTATTGCCCTGGTCTGGAGGACAAGAGAAAAAGGGACTGAGTTCTTCTGTACAACAAGGAGGACCAAGAAAATAAAGTTTCTCTCATTCAGTGTCTTTCCCTGGGGGCACTTATCGCTTACTGTAATCGTAGCCACCCCCATAGCCGTAATAACCAGCAGAGTAGTCATAGTTGCCATAGCCACCGTATCCATAGCCCTGCTGTCCATAACCATAGCCCTGGTTGTATCCCTGGTTCCAGTAGTTGTTGTATCCTTGATTCCAGTTCTGGCCCTGGCCTAGAAACAATAGGTGAGGCCTTTTGTCACAACTCAAGTTTCAGAGCAGATGTAGCTGTAAAGAGAACGAGGTTTCCTCAAATGGGATGAAATGCCTCACCTCCACGTCCCCTGCCACGGCCTCCGTATCCCCGGGCGCCGTACTGCTGCTGCATGTAGACCTCTTTGGGCTGGGCAATTTTTATTTCACACTGTAAAAACAACAGCACGTGTTTTTGAGAGGAAGAACTTTTTTTTAAACGTAGCCACCTGACACCAATCACCAGTAATCTGTCATAGGTTTTACCTTGCTTCCACCGACGGTATGGTACTTCTTCTCCATAACCTTCTTGACAGAAGGCTCTTCTTTATACGTAATAAATACAAATCCTCTCCTCTTCTCAGTCTTTGGATCTTGAGGGAGTTCAATGGTCTCAATCTACAAAAAAATAAAATAAAATAAACTTTGTGAAGCAGTCAGCAATTTTATGCTTGCTTACATTCTCAACCATCTGAAGTCAACAGAATGCTTGTTGTACCTCTCCAAAGGTCCCGAAGTATTCTTCGATGACTTCCTTGGCGGTATCCGGGTTAAGGCCTCCAACAAAGATTTTCTTTACTGGCTCCTTCTTCATGGCCATGGCTCTCTTGGGGTCAATCTGTCTACCGTCTAACCTGTGCTCCTTCTGCTCAAGAACCTACAAAAGACGAACATTTGATGTCAATTGCCACCTGGCAATCACACAAACACTTCCAAAAAGAACATGGCTTGTATTTTAGATTTATGATATTCTCCCTTCCCCATAGCAAATAATCCGTTTCTGGAATTGGTTCATTTGGGTATTTTTAAAGGCAATATAAATCAACAGGGGTTTGCTATACTGTCTGCCACCAACAGCTTTATTTACTTAGTACATTTCAACAGCTGGTTATCAAAATTCATCATGTAGTTTCCCCATTTGTCGTTTAAAGGTGTTTAAGTTAGATAACACTGACGCAGAAGCAATGGACTCGTGCCAGGTTAAAAACACAAATGTAAGTTAAAGTGTTTTTTATTATTGAAGCAGGCGTTAAATTTAAATCGGTGATTCTAAAAGGCCTTACATCAATTCTAATGGAACTCATCTTGTGTCCTTCCTCACCTTGTCTACACTCGCTGAGTCCTTAAAGAGAATGAAGCCAAATCCCCTTGACCGGCCCGTCTGCTGGTCCATCTTAATAGTGCAGTCTGTCACCTCTCCAAACTTTGAGAAGTAATCCTTCAGATCCTTTTTGCTTGTGTCCCAGCTTAGCCCGCCAACAAACATTTTGCTGAAAACAAAATAAAAACACAAACATAGTTAGCCAAATACACAGTGCAAGTTACAGCGAATAGAGGATTTGGCTTAAACTTGGACCACATTTCCACTGACATTACACTGAAACCAGTGTAAATAGAAAAATGTATAAAATAACCTTGTCACGTCAATGTTTAATTGCGCAGTCGCAGGCTAGTCAAATCAAAGTTTTATAAATTAACCATCTAACCTGGTTTTATTATGATAGGAAGCTGACATCTAAGTCGCAGATTTAAATCCATACTTTGATTAGGACACCTTAACTAACCCATTCATTTTGTTTTATTTGAGCCTTTCAGGGGAAGGCTTGCTGATCTGCTTAAGATAATTGGCTCACCATATAACCAAAGTACTGTGCTGGGTTTTTTTTTAACCAACTGTTTTAGTGAAAGACAAAATTCAATGATTCATAAATCATGGCAACTCCTTCCAGTCAAGAAGCACCAAAGTAGCTCCAGGCCATCACACGACCACCACCGCGTTTGTCAGCAAGATCCATTCCTGAAATGCTATGTGCTAATGTCTACAACAGATGTGACACGCAACTTTCAGTTTCTCTTTAGTTTAGTCAGTCCACAAAACGTCACTCCAGCAATCTTGAGGGGACGGGGGGATTATAAATATGTATTTTGGTTAATAAGAACTTGGGGATGCCGTTTATCTCTTGTGTCGTGAGGCAAGTCAAGCTTTCAGTGCTTTGAACGTTGCTGTGGGTTCTTTTGTGCTCCTGTGTTTAAGTTCGTGATGCTCAGAATTATTATGCTAATTTAAGTAATTTCCTAATTCCACCATCCTGGCATTAATAAAGCCTAGGTGTGGCTAATGGAATTAAACTTGGTTAGTAACAGTCAACAGAAGAAGATTTAATAAGGGGAAGCGAAACTTCTCCAAATGTTTCACACAAAAACAGATTCTGTTTTATTTACTTATTTTTCTCCTATACTAAAAACTTCCTTGATAAACCGTTCTTACGTTTTGACCCTTTTTTGTTTAATAATTTACAAAGCACTTGCTCGCTGTGATGGCAGGAATTGTCCTAGGAAGAGGGGGCGGGGAAAAATATACATTATGTACACCATGTTCC
This sequence comes from Poecilia latipinna, assembly GCF_001443285.1. Taxonomy (NCBI): domain Eukaryota; kingdom Metazoa; phylum Chordata; class Actinopteri; order Cyprinodontiformes; family Poeciliidae; genus Poecilia; species Poecilia latipinna. Next base: position 45,613 of record NW_015114048.1, on the reverse strand, counting down.
AGCACATCTGTTGATCCAGTAACACATGGGGGAGGGGGCATACTTAGATGAAGCTCAAGAGTACGTTTACGATTACGTTTCAGTAAATTAAAAGTTTTTATTTGGCAGAATATTAGACATGTAGCTATAGTATTCCATCAGCTAGTATTGGATGGTTTAATGTCTGCTGTAACGCCCATCCCCCTCCCTCCACTCGGCACATGGCGCCAACAAAAGGCCGGCTGAACAAAGAGGTATAGTAGTAAAGCAACAGTGCTTATTATGGCTACCTTTTAAGCTAGAAAATCCCTAAAATATCTATCTAAACTCACCCAGCATCTTCTTCGCCCTTGCTGGCGTCGATCTGGCCGCCGTCCTGCGAGTTCCCGTCCGGATCGGTCCCCGCACCTTCTCCGCAGTCATTCTCGGCGCTGCCGTCGTTTCCTCCTCCGTTAAAATCGTCCTCCGCTTCGTGGCCGTTTTCCGACGTCTCCATGTACTGCTGCTCTGCCTCGGACATTTTTAACTACTACACCTAGAAAGCACAGAGACGGTACGCAATGAGTTGCTCCATAAGCGATTCTTTCACAGTCAGCCCTTACGCGCTTCGCCATTTACGAGATGCCAGTTTACGCTTTTCCCACCATTTTGACCGGCGACACTGCGCTTCACGCACTCAGACAGGAAGACCGCCTGACTGACATTTTAATAGCTCGTTTCGTTACATTAAAGGGCAACCACCTACCATCTGCAGTGCTGCCCATCTGGTAGAAAAGATTAGAAAACCTTCTGAATCGTACCGATAAAGTCTGAACTGAAATTCGCAATTACGTAAGTCTGAGGCCGTGCTGCGCGAAATGTAGGCCATTATTGCGACGCAGCATTTATTTCACTGCGATCGAAACCATTGAACAGTTAGAAAAAAATACACAACAAACTATGCCATATCTGTCAATATTAAATACAAACATGTTGGGAGAGAAACGAAGGTGTACTTACTGGTCGTACGGCCGAGGAGCTCTCTTCAAGATGGATTCTCCCACACGACGACAACTCGTGGTTGGTTTTTTAGAAGCGGCAAAGGGGGAAAAAAAATTAATTTCTGCAAAGGAGCCATCTGATTGGTTACATTTGGCTGTCACTCCCAGGGCTGACCAATCACAAACGGCGCTTTTTTCTTCTTTCACAGCGTCGTTAACGCCCTCTTACAACACAGGAAGGAACTCGGTGAACCTTTTTTGAGCTGCTGGAAACGAGTTCCCCGGAGAAGTGAAATAGCCATCCCTATTTTTTTTTTTTTTTTTTTTTAAAAACATGAAAACTTACAAAACACATCAATATGATCAATTTCATTTGACAAAAAGGCGCAAACCAATAAGGTGTTGACATTATATGTCATTGTATGGTTAAAGCGAAAATAAATCAAGATGGGGCAAATAAACAGTAATTAAAATATTGTATGGACCTATTTGTGTCTAATAAAGCTGCTGCTGCTGCTGATATGCATATATGGATTGAAAATGACTGCCACTTCTCTTTAAAAAAACTTTCTAATCTAGGTTGATTTGATTATGAGAGGATACAATTTACTGTTATAGTATTCATACTCGTTGAACGTTTTTATTTTATTTTATTTTTTACATTTTCTCACATGGCATAACAGACAGAAACTTCACTTAATTTTATTGAGGTTTTATTTGACAGACCAAAACAAAGCAGTGCAAACTTGTGAAGCAGTAGAAAAATTATAATTCATTTTCAAAGCGTTAAGTGAACATTGAGACTGAAGACTTTGACCATTTTTTGCGTAATAGATAAAGCTCTGTCAGATTGGATGGAGAGCATATGTTAACCAATTTTTAAGTCTTTCTTCTGATTTTCAGTGAGATTTAAATAAGGAATTTGACTAGACCATGTTAACGTTAACCGGCATAATTGTGAAACCGTTATGTTTCAAGGTGGTTAGTTTTCCTTTTAATACAACATAGTTTACTTATATAACATCCTTTCACTACACATGTCATCTTAAGGCATTTCAGCAAAAAAAAAAAAAAAGTCTATTTGGATTAATCATAGAGTTTTGATTAAAATCTTTTTTTAGTTTTAGTGAGATTAGTTAATGAAATTTATTGTAATTTTAAGGCTCTGTCAAGGGTTATAAAAAAGAGTTATTGCAAAACCATGTCAGTTGAAAATATGTTACAGTGTTTAATCTATTTAATTTCACAATATTGTTTTAGATGTGGAGTGTAAACACACTGCTTGATTTAAATGACTAACATCAACAGGCCAGAAAGAATTCTTTGACCTACAAGAGAAAATCAACACAGCTCTTTACTGCTACCAAGTATCCATATATTTACATATATGATACCGAACACACGAACTTGCCAAAAAACAAACAAAAGGAAAAAATAGCAGTCATGCTCCCTGGCTGTCACTTTTCACCTCCCAGAATGTTTCCCGCATTTATTTGAGGCTGGCTTGGATCATTATTCAGTAGCCAGTCAGCAAGCCAAATCTAATGAGAAGAGAAAAGTTGCACAAGCTCACATCACATCGCACTTATAATACACAAGGTTTTCCCACAGGCTGAGCGTCCGTACTTACGCAGGGGTGGAGAGGCTTTTCCTTACAGAGCTCAGTGAGTCCACGTAGGAGAACGGGGATTACGTTCGCGCTCAAGTACTCCTCGGTTTGTTCTTTAGACGGAAAGGGTTCAATTACAGCTGCAAAGAGAAATCACAAGGAGATCAGCACTTCATATGTTTCTGAGCAACGGTAATTTTGACAGAGCAAATTACGTACTGCTGGGGAAAAAAAATCTAATCTCCCTCACTGCTGCTGAATACGTGTCGCTGCCATGAAGACCGTTCTTCAGGTCAGAAGTTCCGTATTTTGCTCGAAGGCTGGAGAGAAAGAGAGAGTAAGACTTTAAAACACCAGCAGCACATGGAGTCGAGAGTAAAAAGTATTAGGCTAAAGGAAAGTGAACAGATCTTCACAGCATTCAGACAACAACTCTGAGTGCCACACTGCTGGTTAAAAAAAGTATTTTCAATGACATTTTTCGGGGAAATGAAAGTGTAATAAATTAACCTCAAGCAATGTAAATTCTGAAGAATTTTCATCACTTATTCATTTACACTAGAATTATTTGAGACTGACCATTCTGGATCTGTTTCTTTGGCTACGGTGATGTTGTCAGGGCCTATCATGGACTTCCAGAGAGCGACGGCGTTATGCCGAGCCAGCGTCATGACAACAATGGGGCCGGAGCTCATGAAGGCCGTCAGGCTGGGAAAGAAGAGCTTTCCGTACTGGTGTGCGTAAAACTCACTGCACTGCTCAGGACTCAGCAGCAGCCTGCGCTTCTGTCACAGGGAAAATTCATTTCCAGACAGTTCAGCAAGACACATGGTTATGGTTTGTTCTCAGCTTTATGAAACAGATGCAGATCGGTTAAATGCAAATTTAGACAGATGAGACGTTTCTTTTGCTATTTCTTTAATTTGTTAGACATATTGAATTGAATTCCAAAATGTTGTCTTTTTTTCCCCCTACACAATTATGATTGATTTCATTTTTTCTGTTTGGCTTTCAGCTCTCCCCTTAGGTGTTTCTTCTTTTATTATATTGAAGGGGGAAAAAAACATTCAAATAGTACAGCTTACAGTCACTTGCAACGTGTAAGTGGGTATCCTTATCTGAAAGGAATTTCACCAGTGAACATGTACAATTTCTGTAAAACGTAATTAACCACATATTTCAAAGCTCCACATTTCTCCACATTGGTTTTATATAAATATTAAGCCTGGACTAAAGAGAGTAATAAACATGTTGGAGGTTTTAGGTTACAACTAATAAAAATAAATACCTGATTTTTTAACATAATTAATTGAAAACAACTAGGAAGTTCAACCTGGTATATTAATAATAATTAAAATATGTATCATTATAGTACTATTGCAATTTGAAATACAACACAATGTGTTTTAGCTGAATTACATTAAAAATGACTGAACTTTGTACTATCAGTTTTAAAAGGTTGATAGAAATGTTATGTAAATACTGCCTAAGAACACACACATGGATTACTAAATCTATCCTTTCATAATACATTTATATTTAATATAACTGATCATCTCTAAATTATTTCTAGTAAAAATTAAGCACCCTGTGTCTCTTTCACAACCCCAAGAGGCCGTCCGCTGAACTGGCTTAAAAATATTGGTCACCATCGCCCTCTAGTGGACAACAGGTGTAAGGATCAAATATAGAGTAACACTAAAAGAAATCCCAAAAGATGATTATCTTTTAATCGGTGACTAGATTCCTACCCATAAACTATTGAAATGTTTGACATTTCTACTAACCTGCAAGATCAAAAAACCTGCCTTCAGGATGACTTTCTCGATCTCCTCGGACTTATGAACCACATCAGGTTTGATGATCGCCAGGGTTCTTTCAACATAAATACGTTGTGAAATCTCGTACATTTTCCTCTGCGAGATGACGCGAACATACAACCTCTGCTGCTTTCAAACGAAAAATACACGTTTAACACGAAGTCTGTGAATAATTCCACATGAACTACGATTTGTAGCTAAATAACTGCTGAAGCAGACAGCAAAAAGAAGTAGCAGCCGAGTTTATTCTGTTGTTTGATTACTCTCTGGGTAATGTGGGTTGCTATGATACCAGACAACTACGGTACACCATGTAGGACAATCCATCCCTTTTTTGAAAGACGTTCATCTTATCTTGCAAGTAAATGTACAAGTTGAAATATATATATATATATATATATATATATATATATATGGTTAATATTTTTTTTAAATAACTCAATCCTTAAAATCTAAATCAAAATTTGGAAAGATGGCAGGTCTCTTTACCAACCTTACACATTACTAGCTTTTTAACATTGCAGGTAGTTTATATTACATTTCCATACACATGCACTCAATTATACTCCAATACAGTCTGAACATATAAAAATTCAAGATACTTTATGAGGTCTCATTGATAACATCCTGATTTAGAACATAAATTATAGGTCCACTTGGTTTCTTTTATTCTATATTGCAGCTAATTTGCTTCTCATTTACCTCAATGCCAGGATTTGAGAACAAGTACAACAAAGAGGCACAGGGCCACCTCTGGCCATACATTCAGACATCACTAGCCAATCTTTATTGACAAACTGGATGGATTGTTGTCAATGTTCCTTTTTATGGTAACCAGTTCAGATGGTTACCATTGGCAAAGTGGTACAATAACGTAATTTCCCAAGGTGTGCAGCTCTATTTCCATACTGAAATATAGATTTACAAACAAAATGTTGAGACCAGCACGTTTTCTTAAACAGTCTTTTTATTCAAAGTTGCTTCTGCAAAGGGTTCTTATCGTGTTCCAATAGTGACCTGCCACACTCTGATCAGGTTGTCAGTGTAGCCAGCAAACAGGGTCTGTGGGGAAATAAAAGAGGGTGAGAAGTCAACACTACATATAAGAACAGCTTGTTAGCTAACAGTATCTTCTTTTCCCTAGCTCCCCTCATATTTGCAGGACTGTCAGCAGTGAACATCAGAATGAAAAGTGAATAGGTATAATCACCGGGGCCACAAGACTACAACAACAAACATACAGTTAGTGTGCCTGTAAAGTGCCTGAGGAGCTGAGAATCAAATACCTGTCCATCAGCAGACCAAGCCAAGGAAGTACACTGTGGGGGCTCGGCCTTGCTGTTTGTGCTGATCACTTCCTGTCTCAGCTCATCCACAATGATCTTGCCTTCCAGATCCTGCAAGGGAACAAGAACCACAAGAGAGAGAAGATTTGGATCAGTGGGAACGCACCACATCCTCCTACAGAATAAGGCTCTTTTAGATCAAAGCTCAGAAACAGCCTCTGATATCATCATTAAATGCAGCTAGCATGTAGAAGTTTCATCACCGCCTATCCTAATTGGGAGATGTTTATGACGAGGACTCACCCAGATCTTAATGCTGGGGCCGGTGGCGGCGCAGAGCCAGTAACGGTTGGGGCTGAAGCACAGGGCGTTGATGGTGTCACCGCTATCCAGAGTGTAGAGGTGTTTGCCCTCGTTCAGGTCCCACAGCATGGCCTGACCGTCCTGAGCACAGAAACAACACTTCAATGACCGATTCCCACCGAACTCCACATGACCTTCATCAACAGGTTTCACCGTTGCTCAGAAACAGCCTCTGGTATCATCACTATTTAACAGATGTATGTTTAGTTTTCCATCACAGCAAACCTGAAAGCTCAGTTTGATTTTCAGATCAGAATGAACACAGTAAGCCAGTTTCACGATCTGGCAGGTTACCTTTCCACCAGATGCACACAGGGAGCCATCGGGAGAGACGGTCACTGTGTTCAGGTAGCCGGTGTGTCCGATGTGGTTGGTCTTCAGCTTGCAGTTGGCCAGGTTCCCCCCCTAACGGGGGGGGG
>NW_015114048.1:0-35892 GCF_001443285.1 Poecilia latipinna | reverse complement strand
CACCCCAAAAGGGGGGGGGGGGGATGTCAGGACATCGATCAGCTCATTCACAATGGCAAAACCATCTGAAGAAGCTGAGTTTTCTGCTCTCATTAACTGAAATATCTCCTCCTCACAGAGAATGTAGGATAATACATGCAAACTGTTTTAAATCATTGAGCAAATGTGGCATAAGCAGAGGAGAGTCTTCAGATAGATCCACCCACCTTGACCATCTTGTCCCAGCCGCAGGAGACGATAATGGGGTTGCTGCTGTTGGGGGAGAAGCGAACGCAAGACACCCACTCAGTGTGGCCTTCATCCTGCAAAATAAAAAAAGAAATCCTCAGCACACATCCAACATTCAAAAGTAAAATAATAAATCTACTTGAGTTTGTTGTCAAAAAGCACAACTAAAATTTCGTCTGAGGTTTCTGCCGACTGTTCCAAGTTGAAAATACTTCTGGCAAAACGTCAATTCAGGAAAATTCTACTAAGGCTTCTCGCTACCCGTAACATCAGCTCGTCGCTCACCTGAATGGTGTACTTGCAGACTCCAAGCGTGTTCCACAGCTTGATGGTCTTGTCCCGAGAGCCGGACACAATCTGGCGGTTATCAGCAGAGAAAGCCACGCTCAAAACATCCTTGCTGTGTCCAACAAACTGGCGGGTGGTGGCGCCGCTGGAGAGAAGAGCACAGCAGATCATGATAAACGGTTTCACAATTCAAGACATCCAAGGAATAGTATCCAAATAAGGATCACTTGTCTCCAAAATGCCAAAAATATTGTTTTATTTTAAAAGGCTGCACTAGAAAGTCAAGCACTTTTCTTGTGAACAATTTCTTCTTTTTATCCACCACTTATAAACTAATTCAAATGATAAACGATAAGCATTCATTACATAAAGTTAGCTTACAAAATCTTAGAAAAGCAAAAGAAAAAAGATATGAAAGTCGAATGTCAGACACTTTACGATCGCTGCAACCTTATTTGATGACAAATGCAGATGCACTGAAACATTTTCTGTAATCCATCATACTTTTAAGTTTCAACTGCTTCATTAACGCTGTACTTCAAACTCGTGCTAGGCTGGGAAAAGGACAAAGGCCTTTAGCTGTTCTCAATTCTAGTTTCCTAAGCTTAGTGAGTTCTAATAGAGCAATACAAAACCTCTCTGTCGGTGGTTCACGCATTTCTGTTTTGTTAGAAAATAAAAGGACACTATTCATTAACCAAAAAGCATTTGTCCCGTTATATTGAGTTAAATTAATGGATTTGTGAACTTAAGTTACAGAAAAACCATGGGTTCCCCATATTCAAAACAAAATAGTCAAAGATCTAAGTCAAACGTGTCAAACTACAGTCCTCATAAGCCAGGGTTCTTGTGCTAACAACTTCTGCAGAGACCTGCTAGTAAACCAGTCACTTGATTCAGGCATGTTAAGCTGGAGGAACGTGTGAAATCATGCAGGACACCGGACGACTGGGAACTGGATTTGGACCATTCGGATGTAGGTGGATGAGAACTTACGTGGTGAGGTCCCACAGGCGCAGGGTCCCGTCCCAGGCTCCTGAGAGAGCAAACTGGCCATCTGAGGAGATGACAACATCACTCACGAAGTGAGAGTGACCCCTCAGGGAGCGCTGGGGGATGCCATAGTTGGTCTCATCACGGGTCAGTTTCCACATGATGATAGACTTGTCTGGGAAACAACACAAACACATGGGATTCTTCACTCATGGGTGATCTCTCAATACCTGAACACATTTGCCGAGTTAGCATGGCTTACTAGCTCTTACGGGGCCGGCAACATGAAATGCCGTAAGATACATTTATTCAACATATATGTTGAGGTTATATGCATGTAGGCATATTCGGTCTGTTGAAGTCATAGTAAAAGTACTAAAAAGATCATTTACGTTGTTCAATAGATGACGCCACATAGCATATGCTAACCAACATGGAACCTCAACTCTCCTTCATTTGAAAAATACCGAGTGTTAACAGAGATTAAATCTTTACAATGCTGTTTTCACTGTTCACTTGTCACATGTAATTCTCTCCGTCTTCATACTGTTTTATCAAGCATTAGTTAAATGTGTTGCTAACTGCACAATGCTAGCTGTAGCCATGTTGGCGGAGCCGGCGGGGGAAGCCTCACCTCGGGACGCCGACAGAATCATGTCGGGGTACTGGGGCGTAGTGGCGATCTGGGTGACCCATCCACTGTGGCCCTTCAGGGTCCCCCTCACTGTCATCTGCTCGGTCATTTTGGCGAGGTTTGATGGTGCCTATCACAAGGATGGATTCGGATTCTTGACAGGTTCGGGCAAACCTAAGTCCTCATCGCATCTAGGCACGGAGGAAAAGGAAGAACGTACCCGGATGCAAACGCTATCAGGGGGTGAGAGCTCTGCAAAGGACTCTGGGATATGTTGTCTTTGCTCGTTTTGAAGTTGAATAAAAGGGACAGTTAAGACGAGGTTCTGAACACAATTTTACTTTTTTTTTATTTTAATTTTAATTTTTACTTCAAACGCGGAGAAGCAGTATTCAGTTTTTATACACCAAAAATCTGGGTAAAACTTCCATAAAACTGCAAAGATGCTTAAACACTGAATTCCTTTAAATCAAGGATAAACCCCCACCTGTTTAGAGTTACCTTTTATTCATAATAACTGGAACATTAATCAATATATTTTATGTATATTTGCTTGATGACTTTGATGATAGCCTTTGATAAAATGTAATGTTTATTGATTGTTTCGTCATTGGTTAGTGTATATGTTTATATGATGGAAATCACTTTGAAATGCCTTTGTTGACTTAAAAGATTTCAGTTAGGGGCATCATTATTAAGTGTTTTTTTATTTTATTTTTAGAAAATGAAAGAATCTGAAACATTCTGCAGTATTGCATGATGCTAATAACTGAACAGAAACAGCACAGAAATTTTTTTTTTGCTCCATACTTGACTCCTCTTGCTCTCACAGCTTTTATAGCTGTGAGAGCAAGCCATAAAAGCTACAGATCCTATTACTCATCTGCATCAACACTTTTAAAGTTCCACTTAACACACATTTCAAATATCTTAGATTAATACAACTGCACAAATCCTCACGTTTAATACTTTGTACCCTCTCATTTTTATTTTTTACTTTTTTTGCAAATCTGCAACATAGTATCGTAGCAAGTTCGGTCACCTCAATCATCACATTACTTTTCATGTTCGTTCACAGTCTGTCACAGTCTTCTGTTATCTTGTTTAATTTACTATTTCTTTTCTTTAAAACTTACAAAAACAGAACCATATTGGGTGCCGTTTGTAGCTACGTAATAATAAACAACAGTATTGTGTTACATTCACCAACTTTCATTCTTGTCCTGCACCCTTTAGCATCTATGTCTCAGAATCTGTGAGATTTCTCAGATTAAAAGATGATTTAGTTCAGTCCAGTGTCACCTGAAGGCATTTTAAATAGGAGTACATGTTAAGAGGTCCTTATATATATTCCCTGTTTAAAGCAGAAAGGAATCCATTGTTTAAAAGAAGTCCAATTTGATATTTGTCCCAAGAGGTAGGGGACACAAAAAACATGTGGAAGATGGTGCTCTGGTAAGATGAGACTGAAATTTATCTTCTTGACTGAAATAAAAACCTAAATATGTGGTGGAAAACTAACACTACAACTCACCCTAAACACCACTGGGAGACATATTGATGGCAGCATCACTCTGGGGAGGCTTTCGTTCAAAACGGTAACAATAATGCAGCGTCATTTCGGAAGAAAACCTGTTCCAGGTGTACACTGGATTTATTTACGTGGACTAAATGGGTGCTGAATGCAAACACACACCAAATCTTTCAGATTTTTATTTGTAACCATGTGTAATTTTCACTCCATTTCACAAATAAGTGTTAAATGTGTAGGTCTATCAAATAAAATCTCAATAAATGACCCAGTATTTTGTGGTTCTGATGTGTCTATATATATATATATATATATATATATATATATATATATATATATATATATACATAAAGGTTTCCTTGATTTTGCATCATTTATTTTGTTATTAAATGTGAAAAGTGTTTCTTGTTGCTATGTTTCTGAATAAATGACAAAACAATCGTAAAACTTGAGTTTATTTTTGTCTACATGTTGGACTGACCATAGGTTGTTTTTATATATATAACTGGACAAGTAATTACAAAACAGCTGAAATCTTTTACAACCAAAATGCACAACCAAGCAACAATGCTCACAAAGTCAAGGTAACACTGTAGGGTAAGATTGGATAAAATATAAAACTTTAATCACAAATCAACTTCATTATACCAAGAAAATAGTGCTGAAAGAATCTGTGAAAGCAAAAAACACAAAGCAGATAACCACCAGCTTATCATGGCATAACATAAAATAATGTTTTTTTTTGTTTTGTTTTTTTTATTGACTGAAGTTTGAGTACTTGAATAAAGAAAAACGGGAAGACTTCTCTTTCTTGAGTAGTTTTTCAGATCTGATTTTGTTCAAATTAAGATGTATAAACGTGATGCTTCCAGTCAAAAATCTGAACAGACTGACATGATAAACACATTCAAGAAACTCTTGAATGAGTAATTATTGCGTACTCTAGCACTACAGATCCTATTACTCATCTGCATCAACACTTAAAGTTCCACTCAACACACATTTCAAATATCTCAGATTAATACAACTGCACAAATGCTCATGTTTAATACTGTGTACCCTCTCATTTATTTATTTATTTATTTATTTATTTATTCTTGGGAAAATCAAATAGGGGCAAAAATGTAACAAAAACACTGCAGCATTTGTATAAATGTGAATGTCCTTAATCAAATAATCTGATTAATCTGAAATACAGTTCAGACGTTCTAGAATTGGTTCTATAAATGAAACTTAATCATTTGCACACTTGACAATTTGTGACGGCCCAATTTTTTTCCATCAAACACACGCACGCACGCACGCACGCACACACACACACACATACACACACACACACACACACACACACATACACACACACACACACACACACAAAAGACATTTTAATAGGCGTGAGTACAACTTTTAAATCCACTCAAACATTTCCACTTCCAAATAAACCTGAACCAATTCAGGGAACTCTCCTTAAAACTGTAGTAACATTGAAATAGACATATGTTTAAGTGTTAGAATGCTGCGTGTAGTATAATGTAAAATGAAGGCAAAACATCAAATAACATATATCAATGTACACAAAACTCAACTAATGTATATTTGTGTGTTCTGTCCACATTCTGATTATATTTCCAATATGTTTCCAAACATATCAACATATTTCATGATGTACACGTACAAGGCAGAACAAGCACGACTTTAACAGGTTGTTGAAAAGTCTGCAGGTGTGTGTTTTAAAAGACAGCTGACCAGTGGCGTTTTTTTAAATCGGTCATATTGGTAGTTACCCAGGGAGACATTAGAAAGGGGTGGCATAAGCACCTGTTTTCTGTTGGTTGAGGATTACATAACTTTTTTGTTTTTATATATGTACTGTCAATGAAGAGTTCTCACACCCTACCTGTTGCTGAAAGTAGGAGTATGCTTTGTGCAGGATTGTATTTTATCCAGAAAAGGAATTTTAATTTCCTTGATTTTGATTGGTTTGAGGTGGAAGGGGGGGGGGGGGCTTGCCCTGGGGGCCATGCATTCAAAAAACACCACTGTTCATGATAAAGATTTGCAAAAAAAAAAAAGTACTGAAGCACCAAGAAATGAGTCCGTCTGAGAAAGATTTGTTGTCACACAAAACGAATGTCACCTGATAACAAAGATAGTTTTTGTTGCAAATTAAAAAATCCATACAGCAAAAAAACAACAACAACAACAACTCTGGGACATATATCGCTGAGAGAAAGTCAAAGTTGAGACCAGTGAAGAATTATTATATGTGTAATTGTTTCAAATGACATTATTAAGTACTGGTTCTTAAATTCAAAGCTAAAGTTGATTCACACACACACACACACACACACACACACACACACATACATATATATATATATATATATATATATATATATATATATATATATATATATATATATATATATAAACACATTTAAGTCAGCAGCAAAAAACTTCTACTGTTGTCCAAAATACTGTAAGTAACAATCTTCGATGATTCAAACTGCATCAGCTGAGGACGCTTATTTCCCACGGCAACACTGATTGATCCAAAATACTGCAAATGGTTCCTTCATATTTTACTCGGTAATCAAACCAATACACAGGAATGCAAACTGTAACTGGAGAAACATAAAAACAATATGCAAAACTAATACAACACACAAAATGTAAGCTTTACATTAGTTGACTTAATGGTATTTTGAAGGGATCTTATATGTAAATAATGCTTACTGCAAACAAAAATGAATATTCTGTCGTGTCAGGGTTTGACTGGAAGTCCCACATGCTGTCAGAGTGCTAAACAACACTGCCATGCACTAATATTTTACAACAATCTCAAACGACATATTATTATAACAGACTATCTGCACAGTAATTCCCTTCCTTATGTGCCAGGGACGTCAGTGACTCCCAGAAAACTTCCACTGGTTATCAAGCTACCGCGCAACATCATCAGCAACAGGTTTCTTTCCCATCAGAGGTGAATGTGGAAATGCAGAGTTCTGTCGCCCCCTCCTGGAGAGTCTCTGTAATGCAAGATCTGAGTGTGACGCAGAGGCATCAGATATGAAGCTCTTCTTCAGTAAAAGCCCTTTTGCTTCACTCTCTCTGCCCATTTGTGTGTCCTCTCCCCGCCGGGGCTCCATTTGTCTCAGGGCTGAGAGAGACGCTTACGTTTGAGCTTCTGCCTCGCCATTTCCTCCTTGTAGAAAACACACACAGAGAGAGGACAAGAGAGCACTGACTCCAAACTCCTCCGTAAAAAAAAAAAAAAAATCCCATCCCTTCGAACATCCATCCATCCATCGGTGAGATCTGGATGAGTGCACACACCGTCATACAGCCGCTATGCCACTTGTGGTTACCACACGTCAGTCACACTCTGTTAGCGAGGCACTCTTCTACTCCAACACTGACATTTGGACTGTCCTTCAAGCTAAAAGTCCCACTGCCAGTTCATGGCTGCTTTCGCACTGCATTGTGAGTTTTACAAAAAGGCTAAAAAGGTCCTTGTTCTTTATCTTTCAATATATTATATAATAGGATTTTATTTTATTTTTTAAAAAGGGAGGAAAAAAAGGCTGTTGGGGTAGTAACACTGCTGCAAAATATACCATATCAATATGTACAGGTCCCATGCTGCTGGTTAGTCATCACTGCAAAAACAAACAAAAAAAAAACACAAAAAATAGCAAAGACTGATTAGTTTGCACAAAAATTAAGCAAGGTTTGCATGCGTTATCATTATTATAAACTCAAAAGCATGGACTGATATACTTACAAATAGTCTCTGTGTTAAATTAGAGTCAGTATGTGTAAAATCAGTTGAAAAGTCATCTGTGTATACTTTGACTGTGCTCCCTACTCCCTAACTGCACCTTTAACGAGCTCAAAGGTGACGACTACTCAGAACTGCATAAATTACTAAAAATGAAAATTCAAACGCTCACCTTATGCAAACAGCCTGGTATTGGAAGCCCGTCATGTCCCTGCAGGCCAGACCAGAGGTGGACAGTTAACGTTTGCAACTCAGCGGTTTTTTAACCTTAAGTGGACTGAGGTCAAAATAACACTTTATTTTGGTAAATATTAGAGTTTAAAGCACCTTTCACAGTTCCTGGTAAAAATGTGTAAAAAGCCCTAAAATAAATTGATTTTTTAGTGCAGAAACATAACATCGCATTTAAAATATAGAAAAATTCAGCATTTGCTTTTGATACATTTTTGAAAACAATTCCATGTTCAAAAATAATTTCTTTCTTAAAGAATCATTAAATCAATAATATATATAATTGATATTTTTGTAATGTCAACTATCTTTTTAAGTTCAGACAAGGAATGTTTAATGAATAATTCATCTTCTCGTTATCCTCAGTTATAGATATGACATCAGAAAGTCCCAAATCTTTTAGCAGCTGTCAGGCTTTAACCTCAACATATAGTCAGTGCATATTGCAACCATAACTATTTACTGTCTGAGAATAGATAAGGATATGGTGGTATAGGACTATATGCCATAGTTTGACTAAAGGAAAAAAAAAAAGCAAAAATAATAAATAAAACAAGACATGATAGATGAGAAGCAAGTGAAAATAAAGAGATAGAGTAAAGAGGGAAAGATACTGTACCACAGGACAGGGGGCCTCAGGGCCAGAAGGAGGAAGAGGAGCAGGAGAAGAAAGCCCTGCCTTCACAGAGTGACCTTTACTCTCATCACAGCCCTGTGAGAGGACGTCAGTTACACATTTACAGCCACCAGGAGGAAACTCAGAGAAAATGATAGGAAAAATACTGAGAGCGAAGGAAACACAAAAGGTCTTCAAAGAAGAATAGATGAGATTGAGAGAATATCAGGTATCACAGAGCATGTGTGTGTGTGTGTGTGTGTGTGTGTGTGTGTGTGTGTGTGTGTGTGTGTCCATGATGAGGACATACCACAGGACAGGGCTGGTCCAGTCCTGGAGGACCTTGTTCTCCCTTGTTGCCCTTCAGACCTCTCTTCCCCACCGTCCCTCTGTCACCCTGAGGCATGAAGAAGCCAGAAGTCAGACCCACATAAAGAGAAACAAACTAAGCTGCATAGATTATAAACTGAAATCATAGCACTAATGTAACAAAATATTACATTAGTAACTAAAAAGAATAGAAAAAACTTCAATTTCAGTAAATGTATTGAGTGGGGAGAAACTTTGGGATAGCTTTTCAACAGAAACAACCAATGATAACCCATTTTCTGTTTTTACTTCTGGTTTCTGAGATAGGTTATGATGTGATGATTTATAACGAGGGTCTATTTATCCAGGGTCTTTGAAAGAAAGAAAGAAAAACGAAAAAAAAAAAAAAACCAGGCCCACAGCATCACAGATCCTCCACATACTTAAAAGCTGCAACAAGGTGCTTTTCCACATATCCATCCTTTGTTTGAGGCCAAACCCACCTGGATATTTGTTAAAGAATCTCAACTCGGTTTCATCTGACCAAAGGAAATGCTTCCAGTTAAAATCCCACTAGCATTTAGAAAACTTCCTGGTTTCATTCACATGTGTGATAATGGACCAAGAAATATTTTTCCCAATGTCTTTTTTTTCCACAAAATACTTCAGTTGCCTTTAACGTAAAGGCATTATCAGGACAAGAAATAATTATGTCAGCTGTAATTTAGTTAGAAACAGCTATTTCTCTTTCTGAGGGATTTCTCCTCCTCTCATTAAATGTTCCAAATTTAAAGGTTAGCTACTTTTGTGTTTTTCTAAATGAAACATTTTTATTTATTTATTTTTACTCTTCAACATTGGTCACAAAAATATCTCTGCATCTGTACAACCTAAACTAACCTTGTCTCCTTTTTCTCCTCGTTCACCTTTGTCTCCTCTCAGACCCGGAAAACCCTGAATGAAGAAAAGACGAGACGGTTCGACAGATGTTTAAGTCGAGGTAAAAAAAAAAAAAGAACCATCAACTAAATTCACTTCGACAAACTCACATCTAGTCCCGGCTCCCCCGGTCGGCCCTGCAGACACGCATTTGAAAAATCACACTTGTTATTTATTTATTTTTTTTTAACAGAAATCAAATGAGGTTTATAAAACATACATTGCAGCTTATTATTGATTTACCTTTTCCCCCTTTGCACCTGGAAGGCCCACTAACCCAGGGGCCCCAGGTGGGCCCTGGTGGCCGTCCAGCCCCTGCAGATGAAGGTAAACAATTGGTGCTGCGTGATATAAGCGACTTAGCTGTATGAATATTGGCAAAGAGCGTGACTTACTTTGTATCCAGGAGACCCATGATCCCCTTTCTCTCCCTTGATCCCAGCTCCTGGTTCGCCCTGCGTTGTGATAGCACAGCGGTTAAGATCCCAGCACACACACACACACACACACACACACACACACACACACACACACACACACACACACACACACACACACACACACACACAGGCATCTCAGGCTTACCTTAGGACCGGGCATGCCATGCAGACCCTGGAAAAAACACATCACACAATGTCAGCGTCCGTGCCTGCAGGAGTCCAGGTGATGTGGGATGTAAATACTCACCATGGATCCTGGGGACCCGGGAATTCCTGGAGGGCCCGGAGGACCGGGAGGGCCCGGCTGAGAGATCATCTGAATCTGGTGAGGAGAAAAGTGAGAAAAAGGATGGAGGGATTGTTAACGTTTACATCAAGAGCAAGATGTGATTCGAGTTTTTGAGACGTAGCTCTGATGTAACAGCATTTTTGTTTCTACGGCAAAAAAAAACCCCAAAAAGCTGATGAGGAGATGAGGTGGTGCTAAAAACAGGATGAGCCTTGGAAAAAAAAAAAAACAACTGTTAGAGGCTTCAAATGATTGATCTTAGGGCATTCAAGTGTTTGAATGGCCCAGTTCAGACTGAATCTAAATGAGCATCCATGAAAAGCCTTAAAATTCGCTGCTTGCAGACGCTCTCCATCCAGTCTGACTGTGCTTGAGATTTTTTGGAAAGAAGAACGGAAAAAGTGTTGAGATGATTTGTTTGGGCAGCACACTAATTTATGTCTGTTTTCTTTCCTTCTTTCTTTCTTTCTTTCTTTCTTTCTTTCTTTCTTTCTTTCTTTCTTTCTTTCTTTCTTTCTTTCTTTCTTTCTGTCTTTCTTTTTTTTACTGAAACATACTTTTAAAACTATTTTCCCTCCCACTTTAAAAATGTTCACTACTTTGTGTTGGTCTATCAAATAACATAAAATATACTGAGGATCAGGGGACACAAAGTGACAAAATGTGGGGGGGCGACGGGGGAAATCAGCAGGTCTTAATGTTTTTGAGACTGTTTAAGGTGTTTAAACTCAATGTTATTTTTAAACCTAACTAGAATATATAAAGCAATAAAAAAATAATTGCTTGAAACTATTAGTTGAATTCACGTCTGTGGTAATTTGACTGAAACGTCAGCGCGTTCATGTGTGCGTTAAAAACTAACCAGGTTGTCATCCAGCCGGCAGTCTCCTTTTTCCCCCTTCTGTCCGTCCATCCCCTGATCCACACAGAGGCAACGGTTATTTTCACTGTTCACCATTTGAAACCTTTCTTGAGAAAAACAAAAAAGCTTGTTTCTGTCACGACTTACAGAAGGTCCAGACAGACCCATCTCTCCTTTCTCTCCTCTCTCACCAGGAGGTCCCGTTTCACCCAAATCACCTCTGGATCCCTGAAAGGTCGTGACACCGAAACAGAATTCCACTTTAAATATCTTAACTTCAGTGAAGATGTTACGCTGACTCTAAAAACTTAGATAATTCTCGAAAAACATCCAGTCCGCATGTGTGTATAGTTTGTACCTTTTCTCCATCTACCCCTGCAGGCCCAGGCAATCCAAGCTCTCCCTAATTTAGGTAAAAAAAAAAAAAAAGGAGAGACACAAACGTTGGTTATTTGGTGAACTTAAGGGGAGCTTATCGATGCATAAATGTTTAAAGTAGATCTTAAAAAGCGCTCAGATCCCTAACCCTAAAATACTTTTTTAGGTTTGGTGCAATTCCACTGGAAAAACAAACATGAAGTGCATAATTGTGCGCACTCCCAAAATAATATTTTTTGACAGAGCTCCTTTGGCTTTAATTTCATCATTCATAAAGCTTTGCTAGGACTCTTTCAGCATCCCACGTCTTGACTTGGGGATATTTATCAGAATCTCTCAGACATCCTTCAGGTGACTCATTTTAACACAGATGCAGCCACTTTTCAGAGCAGAATACTGATATATTAATATTATAACATATGAGGATTTCATCTTGACTTACCTTTTCCCCTGCAGGGCCAGGAGGTCCTGGTGGTCCAGGTGGGCCCTTGAGACAGACAGACAGACAGACAGACAGACAGACAGACAGACAGACAGACAGAGGGGATGTGTTTAATTTTTACTTCACATTAATCAAGTTTAAAGTTGCAACAACCTTTTTTTTTTGCTGCATTCAAACAAGTGGAGAGAATGCAGCCGAGCTTCTGTAGAGACAATGCTAACATCCTGTGACCCTGTTAGTAAATAGCAGTCTTTAAACTGTCTTACTGAAAAATGTTAAGTGACTAAGTTGGTAGGACAATGATGTTTTGTGCTGACAACAGCAGTCTCTTAATATGTTAAGGTCAAAAGCCTCCTGGACAAGACGGAGGTCAATGAAGAGTTGGAAATGTGGCAATAAAAAAAGCCTCTTTCTCTCTCTCTCTCTCTCTGTATATATATATATATATATATATATATATATATATATATGAAAAATATGTATATGTTTGCTCCTTATTACTTTCCTTGTAAATAGGGGAGTAAACAAATCCTCTGCTGATTGCGAACAACTTGAAGCCATTTCATCCAGCAGCGATTGTAAAACACAACAAGCTGGCATCATTTTTCATGCTGTTGATTGTTTTGCTGGAAACTGAGGCAAAAGGCAGGGGAAGCCAAGCATCCATTGGACTTTATGTAACGCTGGATAAGAATTAGCACGCACATGATTGCCACATTCTCTCAGTGTTGTCTGCTGCGTGTAGCAGGCCTCTTTAATCACGCTCCCTTAATCTCTGCGTCTGCAGTCGTACACTTGTTACTCCATCCTCTGAAGGCTTCGGCCATCTTGAAGTAATAGGAGTTATAATAATAATAAAAAAAAACATGCTGCGTCTCAGATCTGTGTTACTCCTTTTCCTCTGTTGACTCCGCGAAAGCGGTGAAATCCTGGGAAACCAGAGATGTTTACGCGACACCATTTGATCTGCAGTATTTCATCAGAGGTTACTGAGCTCTACTCAGGCAACCAATCATATAAAGAGCTGCAGAATGAGGACCAGAGACTAACCAATAACATTATGGCATTACTTTACACCAAATTCATCAGCGCAGATGAAACGCGAGAACCCGCTCCTCACACAAACAAAGTGAATGGATCAAATGCAACATGGGTGGCCGACCAGTGAATTATGAGCATTCAGAGGGTCCGCCAGAGGCCCAGTGAGCAGACTTTGTGTGCAGACTGAACCTCTTTGACGAGAGGTTTCTGATAAGATCTTCATTTCGTGTTTCTACCATCTGTTTTGAAGCTATCTGAGGATGCTGGGCTGTGACTTGGTTTGAGATCAGGACCCAAAGGGAATTGGCTCGTGCAAGCTTTTAATCAAATGCAAACACCACAGTGCAGATAGCCATCTTTCAGTAGCATGTATTCCCCGGTACGAGGCAGGATGGAGATCAAGTGGATGTGGGCAGAGCTGTGACTGTAATGAGTGTGGAGTTGCCCTTCCTACTGTTAATCAAAATTTCCTGCTCTTGTCAGGAAGAGTTTACGCAGAGCACTGTTTTTTTTATGACCTATGTATTTCATTCATATTTTTAATGTGATAAACCAACATGAAATAGTTGGAAGGGAAAAAAGAACTTGCTTTTCAATTATTATTTTTTTTATTATTATTTTTTTTTACAAATAAAAATCTGAAAAGTGTGTGTGTGTTTGAATTTATATTTCATCATCTTAACTCTCATCGCCCTAAATACGATTTAATACAAGCAACTAAAGTTTCCTGCTTGGAAGGTAAAATTAACTTGTGTACACTTTAGTATCAACATGCATCCAGCCGGTGTCTGAAGGTTTGGGAAATTCCCATTAGTGAACACGAAGCATCAAGAAGACCAAGGACCAGGGAGAAAGTTAAAAAAAACAACACTGCAGATCACTGAAACACAGCGGCGGCGGCGTCATGCTGTGGGGAGGCTGTCTCTAACTGCTTACTTTGTGTCATTAGCATGAAATAAACAGAAGAAGAAGAACGTGTAATGGTCACATGAGACCAAAATTACACATGTTTTTGCCTAGAGATAGTTTAGTGTCTCTACAAACACAAACAATTCCACACCATCTGCAGGAAGAAACACGGCAGTGGAAGTGCCATGCTGTGGGCCTGTTTCCTTTAGCAGGAACAGGTAATCTGGTTAGAGGGCTTAAACGACTTGAGACAGGTGTGTCACTTTCACGGCACAAAGATAAACACAAAGCAAGAAAAGGCAAGAAATGAAAAGAGACGTTCATAAACGCTTTGAGTCTGGTCAGAAGTATTTAGGGGAAAAAAAAAAGCACAGATTTCAGCTTCTCGATTTCAAAAGCCGATCGATAGATTCACGCTGTAATTGCAGCGCAAGGTGTTTCCATTTATACGCCATACTGACTCAGTGGGGCCAAACACAGATTTTTACGTATAAAAATAAAAAAAGAGAAAAACTAATTTCGTCTCTTATGTATCCTTTTACTTCACAGCTGCAGACAACACTGTTGATCTGTAGCATAGTGAAACACATAAAGCTTGCGGTTGCAACAAGACAAGAAGTTCAGCGAATGTGAAGACGCATGAAAAGCGCCGCATGGGAAAATGCCAGTACCAGAGAAAGCACGCCATGCTGCCCGCCAGTAACATTCACACAACTCAAAACGCTGAGGCGAGCCCTGCGGACCGTTCCGCACGGTTACACGAATGCCTTCGGGCTACACGTTATCTGATGAAACAACACAGCTGCGATGCATCAACTGTGGCTGCGCGTTGCATCCCAGACGAGGACGGAAAGCACCAGAACGCAACAGACCCCGGCGTTCAGAGAGTCTCTTCAGATGTGACATCTAATACATCTGATGTCGCAAAAATCTGGACACAATATACACACAGAGACGACTGTTGAGGCAGGTGTGGTGCGAGGGGAGGGGGGGTGGGGGGGGAACGCACAAGGTCTGTGCCAATGCAGGCACGTAGAGTGGTGTTAGTGACTCGTCACGCCACCAAAAACCATGCAGCAACAGCAGCGGATTACCGAAACGCTGATGGTTTTGATGGCCTGTCAAGAAGAGACAGCAAGGCGGTTCACTTTAGAGGTCTCTGGCTGAAATACTCAAGATTTATTTCCTACTACAAAGGCTTTCGAGTAAGCTTAGGTTTCCCTGAGCCCTATTGTGGGATTCGGTGCTAAGTTTACAAGATTAAACTCACCTGGAAGGCATCTAGGAGCTTCCCGTTGAAATCGACAATATCTGAGGAGCCGGCAGAGCCCTTTTCACCGGGATAGCCCTGCAGCAGGGGTTTGAAACGATAAATGCATATCATTTACATACCTGGCAACAAAAACAGAGTAAATATTGCGGATTTATGTTGTAAATGAAAACACACCATGGGTCCCTGTGGTCCTTGTTCTCCCGCTTCTCCTTTATCGCCCTGTGTGGGGAGCAAAGGTCACGTCAAGTGACATATCATGCATCATAACTGTGACTGTAAGCTTTGCCGTAAAACCACTTCAGATTAATTTTACCTTTAATCCTGGGACTCCATCCATGCCTCTCTCTCCTTTCTCTCCCATACCTGGCTCCCCCTGGGGAATTACAAGAAGAACCATAAGTAATGTGTTAAGAACATTTTAAAAATTGTGAGACTAACTTTGTGAATAGCTAATTATACCCTCTGCCCTGGAGGGCCCTGCACTCCTGGATAGCCAGGCTCTCCATCTTCTCCCTGCCAGTCAGCAGATTTTAATGAATGTAAAGAGTGAAAAGCTTAGCAGCGAAAATAAGTCAGAGGAGTCCAGGTGGGTAACTGATTCTTAAACTTTACCGGTTTCCCAGGCGGTCCCTGCGGTCCCTGAAGTAAAAAACAAAAACAAAAACAAATAAATAAATCAGATACAGAAAAAAAGTGAGTTTTTGGAAACATAAAAAATGATGAACTACTCTCACCTCAACACCATCCCGACCTGGCAAACCCTGAGGAGGAAACAGAGGAAAAACTCCGTGAGGCAAGAAATGAGTTACTGCAAGAGTATGGCCACTAGATGTCAGTGTGGACTAAGGCCTTAAAGGAAGTCCAGCCGTGTCAGAGGTTTATTTGCACTGCTCTTGATTGGAGTAGGATTTAAATGATAATTTATGTTTATAATCCATACAAAATCCTACACACTAGGCTGTAGTAGATAGATACATACAGTCTGTGAATAAGCATTGCTGAATGAGTGATCATGAGTGGCTGCAGCTGGTAGATGCTCTTTACAATAAAAGTCATTTCTTTGACAGCATTCACTAAACTGACCAATAAATCAGGATGATGGAGAAGACAAAAGGACCTGGCAAAGATCCACAAAGGTGAATTCTAGATTTGTGATACTAACTATGTGAATAGTTAACAAAAACAAATTCCTAAAACAAAACTAGTTTGTTTTACGGTCGGAGGAGACACAGGTTCAGCTATATGGGAGGAGGCAATGCTTGGAGTTGTCAAGCTCTGACTTTTTCCAACCTAAAAAGCACCGACTACCAAGCACGGTGATGGCAGCATCATAGTGCGAATCTGGAAAGCAAGCCTTCCATTTCACCTCAAATCAGGAGCAAGGCAATAAAAACTTGGACACAACTCGAAGTTAAAAAAATAAATAAATAAAAAGAAGAAGAAGAAACACATCAAAGCTTATTTTAAAGCAGATAAAGCTGGCTAGTGTAAAGTGTCTGGAACAGTGTTACCACTATCCTCAATTCGAGCCGATTAAACTAATTTCCACCGACTCCGATAAGAAAAGTGGCTAAGCTTCCTGCCTCATTCCTGGCGATAACAGCTTCTTATTGAAACATTCAACCAGGTGTCAGTCAGGGTGTGTGTATATTTCAACTTGTGTGAACGATTTTCGCTGCACTGCTGACTGGTGTTCTGGGTTTGAAATTCCTCACAGCCGTTTGCTGTACAATTGTTGCACTCTTAAAAAAAGTTCAAGCGAATCATTAAAACATCCAGGCCATGATGAGTGCATGCAAATGTTTCACAGAAACTGTCACACACTGTGATAGATTGAAATATCTAGTTTTTCTGGTACTGATAGATAAAAGCAGAGAGATCAGTGACAGTAAAAAGCAAGTAAAGGGATTAAATATGTCAAAAGGAGTAAATCAGTGAACTCTTTGATATGCAGAATAAGGACATTCCTTCCTTCCCATAGTGAAGTGATTGATTGTTTTTGCTAGCTTCTCATACTAACAGTGATTTCTTCATTTGCTCAACCACTCTGCTTTTTAATGCAGGAAAAAAACTCCTTTTTCATTTCCTCTTTAGCAAATACAACGATTGAATTTGAAGCCCCGGAGTCTGCATGCGATGCAATGAGCTGCGGCTCCAAACAACATCAAACACCCACGCTTCATGTCAGTTTTCATGTCTTTCTCCATCTGTCCATCAGCGATTTGGCTCATTTAGTTAAACAGACTTATCGGCTGTTTGCGGGGACCAGGTGGACGGCTAAATGTCTGCTATGAAGTCATCCGTTACAAAGGAAACTTAGAGGAAATCTGCGCTAAAACTCGTTCTCGAAACGAGCCACACACGCACACACTGCAATCAAGGAGTGGTGTTTACTTGATCTCTCAGTGCACTCACATAAATGCATATACATCGGAGGGCATTAACTTTCCATTTAGCTCTCATATTTTACAAAATTTTGCAGGGGCTACTAAGACATTTCCCAGGTGTTTCTCCTCTTCTTGCGCTCTGCCTGCACATACAAACTGTCATCCAGATGCACCGAGCTGCCCTGTGGTCCGGTTCTGTTTCCATCCTCCTGCCGTCTTTTAACCTCTCTTCCCACCCCTCTTACCTCGGCCCCATCGTTTGATCTGCCCCGCACAGCAGCGGGAAACAAATCGCCGTTGCAAATAATTTCTGAACAGCGCTTTTTATCTCGAGTACAGAACTGAGCCCCGGTTCAGATGTCAGATGGATTCTTGATTACGGAGGCCGGAATTTATGTAGGCTTTGAATTAAGCCGCTAGGGCAAATCTCACATTATTCAAATTCGAAAGCTGCGAAATTGATTCCCATATTAAACCGAAACTCCCTTCTAAAGTGTCTTGTTTTTCCACATTTTTCCAGGCAGCTCAGGGATGAGGCTGTGGGGAAGAAGTTTGATGCGAGGTAAGACAATAAAACAATATCAAAAGCAGAGGAGACGCCAAGAGTTTACTCTGCAGGAGCTGCAGAGATCCACAGCTCAGTTGTTAAAGCTGTTGAAAGAAGGGTTTTCTTTTCTTCAGAAGCATAAACAAGTTGTTGTGATTGGATGGGAAGATGTATTGTGCTAATTTCAGAGCAACCCTGGAAGAAAACGTCTTAAGAGGCCATAAAAGACCTGAGACTGAGATGAAGGCCAAATGGAGAATCAGAAGCAGGGCCAAAAAGTATTGAGTGTTTACAAATGATCTATTTGTTACTAATCTAAATGAATATAATTTTTTCTCTTTACAATTTTGTAATAGTTTGGGCTGGCACCAAATTACAGGGTGCAAAATAAATGGGTTTCTACGGATATGGGTACGTTTGCAAGCATCAGGTGTTAAGAGGACACCCATGTCGGCGGGCTTCCTCACTTTCTCCTGCTCACTCCCGCTGAAACATCTGCCGACAACATGGAGCAGCTCTCAGCTCCACTCTGTTTTGCTGTTTTGGGTTTCGCAACGCCTTTAATCAACTTGAAAAGACCATTCGCCATCAACTGGGTTACATGATGGCCCCCTTTTTGTTCGGCCCGCCTGTTTTTGTCACTTTTTGAGCCGAGCCGACTGCTCTCTGCGGTTCGCTTCAGCGTGTGTTCTCAACTCACCCAAGTCAAAACCAACATCTTTCACGTAAAGCCCGTGGCAGTCCAGCACCAGATGAGAGTAACGCGACTATTATTCCTTCAAATAGATAAACAGAAAAAAAAAAACCCCTGAAACTTTCTCCCCTCAGGAACCGCAGCTTGACGCTGCCACGGCGGATCAGTGGAACGCTGTGGGGCACAGACTTAATTCTGAGCAACAGAAAGTGCCTCGGACGAGGAGCCCGCTATTGTTTCCCGCGGCCAGCAAACTGCCCATGAACTCACCGCAGCGCCGTATCTGTTTCAGTGTGCACGGCAACACAGTGGTGGGAGAAAGCGGCGTGTTTTGGAGAACTTTGCGGCTGCTGACTTATGCAAAACAGATGAGGTTTGAAGGAGAGTTGCTATTTTGGGAGGTTTATTTCTTCTTCTAGGTAAACCACAGCTCACAGGCTAATGCAGAAGAATGAGGTTCGGGGTTCAAGTGCTTTTTACAGAGAAGACCCTTACCCCAAGTGACAGACTGACACAGAGCTTGGTGTTTGCGGTGCAACCTTAGTGAGATGTGAGCAGAGTGACTGATGAGCACTCTGCAACGTGGAGTAAAAAGGAGCTTCCTGCACCCTCGGGATGCCCTTACCGGCTCTCCACCAGGCCCATCCTTCCCGGTGTTTCCTGGGGGCCCACGGGCGCCAGGAGGCCCAGGAGGACCGGGAGGTCCGGCGGGTCCAGCTTGGCCTTGATCACCCTGATGAAAGTGACAATCACATAAAAAGAAGAGTGGGTATTAGAGAAACTATGTTTTTGATTCACAGAAAAGTAAAGCACAACTTTCGGTCACACCGAGTCACTTTTATATGCAAGCAAAACAAAGTGTGGAGAATGACGACAAAAACAAATTAGAAATTCACTTTATCTCAGGCAGTAATTTAAAATACTCAGAGGTGCATTTAGCATGTTTGGCCAGGTGGTGGCAGCAGACACAGATCGTCACCTGACAACATGGCTTTAGGTAGGTCAGGTTTTATTCTATAAAATGACACCCATAGCAAAGATGCATGCATGATATGGCCTAAAATAAATTCGACGTGTGTCACAGTAGAATAATCTCACATTGAATAATCTGATTTATCTCCCTAAAATTGAGAATCAAACTTTGTCTGAATGAGTCAGGTTCTTCTTTGAGTCAAACGGATATTTTGTTACACAGCGAAACATCCAGTCTGATCTGATTTATATTTTAGGGTTTATTTTCATATTAAGCTTAAAAGAAACAGTCTTGTTTGTCAAAAAAAAAAAATAATTTGTTTACTGTGTTATTCCAAATAAAAAGCATTTTGACAACCTCATCTGATGCATATTTCCCATTTGTGTTGAGAACGGAAAACCATTAATGTTCCTAAAGTTTCTGAAAATTATAGTGGAGACACTTTCTCTACACCCATCTGGAGCGTTATGGTTTGCTTTGTTCAGGCGAGTCAAGTGGTGATTCAAGTCATGGTAATTGGAGAAATGTATTTTGTCAGTGATTTTGTCTGTTCATTTTGAAGCCGTCCAACAAAACAGAAAGGAAATTAGCTGCAGATCTTTTAGATAAATGTGCATTCTGATAGTTTTTTTTAAGAACTGACAGAGTTTCAGTCAAATTTAGACAATTAAAACTTATTTATTCATCCCAGTTGCTCTAAAAATAAAATAAAAAATCTTTGCTTCACTAATATGGTTAAAGGAAAAAAAAAAGAAGCAAAGAACAGCACAATCAAATTACGACAAAAATCAAACAAACATAAATTTATTACGCGTAACAGAACCAAAAGGAGCAAAAAAGAACAGAAATGATTCAATTAGCGCATGCAAACGAGAGGCGGGTTAAAGAGCTAAAAGAGGAAGCACATGCCTTTTAGTAGAGGTCTACCTTCAGAAAGCGTCTCTGAAAGCTGCTGGACTGCTCTCCAGCGAGAAAGCCGTGATCATATCGGGGGAAAACCATCTGAGGCGCAACAGATGTGCAGTTGAGGATAAGGGAAAAGAGAACGAGAGAGAAGAGAGAAACAGAGATAAATGGGCAGAGAAATTTGGAAATTTGTGTTAAACCGGGAGTCCGGGCGCAAAGGAGAATTAGGCCGCTGCAGGAGAAAACCGAGGAGTCAAACTCCAGCAGACTGCAGAAGAAAAAAGCTGAGAAGAGGAGCGACGCGATCTTCTCTCTGCAGAGACAGTGACAGATGTGCAGCGGGCGGCGAGAGGTGGCTGCTGGGAGGATTATGGAACGTTACAGCGGGAGTAACAAACCTTGACAGCGATCTGATTACTGTGCAGACCTGCGTATGTGCTGTAGGTCGGAGGACCCTGAGGAGAGGAAGTCGCACAGTGAACAACAACTCACAAAGCAGCGCTGGCAATCTTTGACAAGAAACATCGTCCTGCAGATACGACATTCGTGCTCCTTCAGCGTATTCGCAGTTTGATATGCAAAAACAACAAATGTCAGCGTGTGTGAATAGTGCATTTTTTAAAAAGGATTTTTTTTTACACTAAGAAAAAAAAAACAAAAAAAAAACATGCCATGAATGTGCATTGAACCCTCCCGAGTCGAAAACATGTAAAACAAAACGTTTGACAATAATTTGTCCCAGAAAATATCGAGATCAACGATAACATTTTCCTTTTGAAACCTTTTTGAAATAATATATTGATAATGGCAAGATAGTGCAAATTTGCCCTTTCTGAGGCTGAAAATCTTTAATGTTGTACAGAACACTCAACACTGGAACTGGAAGACGTTTCAAATATCCAAAAATAAAACATAACAAATTAAAAGGAAATAAAACACACACACACACCCAACTGAAACCATAAATAAAATGGATTATGAAGTTTCTGCAAACAAAAAAAAATCACTTCAAAAAATATTATCAGAATGAAAATTATTGAGTTCATTTTAATTTATCACGCAATTAATTGATTAGACGTTCTTTAAAAAGTTTTCTTTCAGAATTGCCTTGCGTTTGGCTCATCCTACCATCTAATGAACTCTGACCTGTTAAAAAAGACAAAAAGTGCCTCATAGCATGATGCTGCCACTGCACAGTTTCACCTTGAGGTTGTGACGATCAGAACGATGTTCGGTGTGGGTTTTCCACACCATATCATTTATTTTTTGGTATCGTCTGACCAGAGCACCTTCTTCTGTGTCCCACTCCTTCATAAAGGCCTCCAGCTAATCCAGGGTCATCATGCTTAACTGCTCTTCTGATTCAAGCTCTTCTTGCCAGTCTTTTCAGATCAGATGGACGACCTGGGCTTCGTGGGACATTCAAAGCTCGGGATATTTTTTTTTTTTTTTTATAACCTCACCCTACTTTAAACTTCTTCACAACTTTTTCCTGTGTCCCATGGTCTTTGTGATGCTGTTTCACTAATGTTCTGTGACAGACCTCTCTTTCGCTCTAGGCTTTAATGTAACAGCTGCATTTATACTGAGACTAAATTACACACTGGTGGACTTTAATTACTATCTTCATGACTTCTGAGGGTATTTGGTTACACTGGATTTTATTTAGGGGTATCAAAGTGAACAGGATTAAAATAAAGCAGAAAATAAAATGCAAGTCTTTCCTTCCTCTTCCCATCTACGCACTACTTTGTCTTCATTTATTGCACAATGTCCCTATGAGATTCACTGGACTTTGTGGATGGAATGTGACAGAATGTGAAGAAGCTCCTTTAAAATGCGTTGCATGTGCATTTTATTAGGACGAAACGGTAAAAATCTGCAAACTGCAACCTTTGCCCCTTTGAAATTTATGCCTCAGTCATCCATCCAAGGCTGTATTTCTCGGTGAATGTGTACGTGTGCTCTGTGGAATGGCTTCCCATCTTTCCCAACCCAAACAGAGGTGGCTTGGCTCTTTCCAGTCAACAGACAGTAATTGTGTTGATTGTCTGTCAAGCTGAAAGGAGCAGAGTTTGTCTGCCGCCACAGAGCTTTGAGCCTCCCTGGTTGAGCTCCCGCAAAAACACGAGCGGGGTGCAGGGCGGATGGAGAGACGTGATGAGGAGGTCGGTCTTGGAGAGGGAGAGGGAGGAACAGCGGAGAGCGAGGAGCGGCAAGAAGGAAGGGAAGCCTGCCGGAGAAGTTTCTGCTAACGACGAGCGCCGGACTGCTGAGGTCCCCCCCCCCACCGAGACCACCAAATGCTCCCTCCTCCTCTTCATGCCTATATACTCCTCTTTTCCCCTTTGTCACATTCACTCATTTACACCGCTCCCACCATGAAGACCACATATGCTTCTTTAAACGTCTCATAACAGAGGAGGCTGTTTCACAGCGGGGATCGCCTTTAGCTCATTCCCATCAGAAAAACCAAGAAAAACAGACATCCCCCCCCTCGGAGTCCGGCTTCAAGTTGAATTTTTACTGCTGTTTCAAGGGAGGCAAAGAGAGAATTTTGGCTGTGGATGCTCGCGACTTGTGCTCGACAACAGAAGGGTCAGATGAACCCAAAGGTGCAGCGACAGTGTCTTCTATGAATAAACTGGAAGATATGGATATCTTCAGGCTTCCTTTTGATAAAGGTTTTCTTAGAGATAGAGAAAGATGCGAAAACTGCACATCCTTTTGTATTTTGGTGGTTCTACAACAGCCAATTTGGGCTTAATGCGCCTCGTTTCCTGCGTTTGTGACCAGGGTCTGCCCGATGATAGCTCTGAACATGATGGATCGACAGGAAGTCACAGGTTGACAGAGATTCATGGGCGCTTCCTGTTTTCACATGTATTCCTTCATCCTGAAAAGTTCAGAGGTGAAGCAGAGCTCACTGTCAAAAAAAGGGCAAAGTGATAACTGAGCTTATGCTGGAATAATACTAAAAAGAAAAAAGAAAACTCCCTACGCAGCACAAGCTCTTACTTGCTTTCATATTAGGGTTTATCGATGAAACTCCACATGGAGGAATCACTCACGGCGTTTGTTTTGAGTCGAGCATGTGTTTCCAAGCAATGTCCTGAGGTTTTGGGGAACTGCAGACTTATCCAAAGGCATCAAAGCAAGAGAGGCCTCGGCCAAGAGCAATATTCACCGTTTGGAAAAACTACCAACAGGGAATGCCAAAAATATTTTGAGTTATTGCCTCAGAATCAAAAATGCATAGGTAGGAAAATGTAATGGCCTACGTCCTGATTGAAATCAGGAATTCCTGCAATGTTTCAGAATCGCATCATAAAATATCTTTCCACTGGGCAAGCTTTGCAAATGTCCACTCAGTTTCAGCTCTGCTATAACACAGTAACCACTTTGTGCTTCCAGCGCACTCACTGTGTGTTTTGCTAAATGTTCAAACCTCTTGACCTTCTTCACAATTTGTCACTTTATACAAACTGCCGCGTGTTTTGTTGGAATTTCACGAGCTAAAAGCAACATAAAGTAATGAATGGCTATGAAGAGGAAGGAAAACGGTGCATAAGAATGAGGAACATTGTGGCGTGCGCTTATATTCACCAATTTTTTTCTGCATTTTGAACAAGTTGATTGGGGATAAGTCTCATATTTCCTGTAGCTGCTACAAATTCTCAATTAGATTTAGATCTAGGCTAGGCTATTAATAGAGATTAAGTAAAAATAATGTTATTATCATTAATCATAGCATAAACATGTCGATAAGAAGAACTCTATATTTGAAGTTTGAGTTTTAAAGCAAAGGAAAGACAGCTTCATTGGTCAAGAAGACACCTACTGTGTGTGTTCCCCACACAGACAAGAAACCTTTCTTGCACAGAAACGGCAATCTGATCTATTTTTCCTAAGGATGAATATACCCAGGATGTATGTGACCGTCCAAACAGAATCTAATATTTACCGCTTTGCGTTGTACAGAAACAGTTTTATTTTCAAACCACACTGGAGGAAATTATAGATAATTACATATTTCCCGTAGATACTAAGCTAATATCACAAACGCAAAAAGAAAACACAGACCGAATGCATAAGGAAAGTTATTTGATTATGTAAAAAAAAAATAAAAAAGTTGAAAGTGGATAGCAACTTTGGCACTCTTTTCCAACAATTGAGTTTTGATGGGGATGTTCAAATGTTTCCATCATTCTCTCATTGCATCATTTCCTCATTTCTGGCTGAGGAGACATAGGCAGCTCATCCAAGGAGTGAGCCACACAAGAAAAACACACTTTTTCTTTCTTAACTACCAGATGACTTTGAGGGACTGCTAAAAGCAACGTGGACAGACACAGTCATGATGAAAATAATTGTTTTTAATATTATTTCTTCATCCAGGCCCAGATTGCTCAAGCTGTTTGTTATGTTTTATTCAGTCCTTAACCCCCAAAAGATGGCAAATTTCTGCTCCCTTAACTGTGATTTCCTCTTTTTGATGGTCTGTTACTTTGTCTGGTTTCAGTTTAACTCATTACTCAGACTTTCCCTTTCTAAACCTTTTCGAGTAGGTGGACACATTCTGCTATTGCGAAATAACTATTTAACACAGGTGCAGGATTGTAATAAACTTCAAAAATGTTTAAGCCTTAAACCTTCTATGATGCTAGCGAATGCAAATGCTTCTTGAAAAAAAGAAGAAATGTTTTAAGAAAGTTTTCATTGATTAATTAGTAGATTTTTAATTCTACATAAAAAATGATGAATCCACAAGCAGTTATCTTTTCTTATGAATATTTTATATCACCACCAAAGCTGGGCTTTGAATGACTAATGATTATTATTTTTATTTTCTTATTTTTCTTGGTTTTGAGGTGGAACTATTATTGTGTTATGACTTATTCTAGGCAAAAAGGTTAATCTCCTGTTAGACTTTAGCAGATTTCCTCACGTTATCTTTATAAAATTGTCTCTAGACGAAGAGAGAAACATAATATAGTTTTCCATTTTGGGTCAATTAAGTTGAATTTCCACAAAAAGAAGAAACACAATAACCACACAAGGTTTAGCTGCTGCTTATTTCAAAGTTAAGTTGAACTGAGTCATCGTACTTGATGTCTAATATCAGGATATAAAAATAAACTCTTCAGCCAGATTTAGATTAATTTTAGCCTTGACAGCCTTTTCACCAATAAATGTTTATTTGTAAATTAAGCAGCTTTAAACCACCACACTCCCACCACAGCGCTTAGGTAATCATGTCTTTGTTCTTTATTTTTTATTACTTAGTTCAACATTTTTCAGTGTAGCTTTGATTAAACGCTTCTGTGGTACAAACACTTTCCCACTGCAGACATTTAATGAAGGTCACCATAAATGATCTACATCTGCTGTGGAGGTTAGGCTATTTATGAGGCTTCTTCAGGACTATTTTTAAATGGCTACAAATGAAAAGGGTCTATTTTCCTCTTACTCACTTTCTTTCTTTCTGTCTTGTACTTAAAGATCCCCTTTGCCTGTATAGGACGCCTTTGTTTTATGTCTATATTTTTATCGTATGTGAATGTCAAGTATTCCCTTTCATCCTTGTTTGGAGTTCAAGACAATGAGGATATCCCAAATATTTTTTTTTTCTATTCGCATGTTTGATTGCAGGAAATAACCCATAAAAGTTATTTTAAGACAGCGTGGAGTCTGGGTTTCACGTTTGTATTTGCTGATTAATGGACAGGGACGAACTTCCAAGCTGTTTGCAAAGGTAAATCATCCTCTCCACCCCATGTTGCCTTTTATTCAGTGCCTTAGATTTCCATGTCTTGGAAAACTGGGAATGTACACCAACATACATCCTGTCCCACCCTACAAAATTTGATTTCCCTTGAGGACAAGATGAAAACTTTTTAGCATATTGTAAAACAGTCGTATAGTATAAAACTCTGTATTGAACTTAATATGACAGTGACTTTAAGTTTATATTATATATAGAGAGCAAAATGCACGCAGTCCCTTGAAAAAGTATAAAACCCCATTGAACCTTTACATATTTTGTCAAATCATAGCTGCAAACTTTGGTGTACTTTATTTGGATTTCATGTGACAGAACAAAGTAGAGTGTAACAAAGATCTGAAGTGTGTTGTGTGCATTTAAATCGTCTTTACTCTAATACATCTGAATAAAAACGTCTGTAACCAGTTGCTTTCATAAGTCACTATTTACATGAATACATTTCTCTTCTGCGTGATAAATGTTAGTTAACGTACAGCTGCTCTATAAAATTTTCAGAAGTTCACATTAGTGGACAATGAAGACCAAGGAACATGGTTCAGCACAGGGACAAAGTTTTGCAGAAGTTTAGAGCAGAGTAAGGTTATAAAATCATCTTCTGAACATCTCGCGGAGATCTATTTAATACAGAGTGTGGCACAGATGAAAATCAACCAAGGCATGACTATTCCACCTTACAAGCCAGGCAAGGACAGTGTTATTTCCAAGAACCAGCCAAGAATTTCATGCTAACTCTGGAGGGGCTGCAGAGATATACTAGCGACTAAGAGTTGACGGAAAAACAGGCAGAGTTTAATACAGGGCCATTTTGGAAGAAAAGCTCTGTAGAGGATACAAAAGCCCTGAGACCAGGGCAGAGCTTAGTCTTCCAGTTGTATAGTGACCCTAAACGTACAGCCTGAGCTGCAACAGAGTGGTTTAAATCAAAGGATATTCATGTGTTAGAACGTCCCAGTCAAAGTACAGACCTAAATGCAACT
The DNA here is from genome assembly GCF_001443285.1 of Poecilia latipinna. Lineage (NCBI taxonomy): Eukaryota > Metazoa > Chordata > Actinopteri > Cyprinodontiformes > Poeciliidae > Poecilia > Poecilia latipinna. The sequence goes on along the minus strand of NW_015114048.1, from coordinate 8,436 downwards.
GATAGTCTGTGGTAAGAACTGAAGAACTATTTCACAAAAACAAAAAGAAACAAAACAAAACTATGCAACAACTGAACCATCTAAACTGTGCGAAACGTTTCCCCAAAAACGTTATTCAATCTCTCACAGATGATAAGAAATCGTGACTTACCCTTGGCCCAATGTCTCCTTGGTCGCCCTGATAGAAAAACAGGAAAATAACAATTGTCAGTAGTTCTCAGAATTGTAAATGTACAAACGGCTAATAACTCAAGGGCTACTGTGGTGCCGCAATGACAGACAAGCTTACTTAAAATAGTGTTTATAGGAAGGAAGCAACTCAAGGGTCATCGGTCCAAACCACAATGGGATGTAAACATTTACTGGATAAGTCACTTGGACAGGATGAGATCGGGGTAGTAACAGTGGGTGTGTGCAGGGTGAGGATTGTTTTTTGATGAGGGCCGAAAGGTCACGCTCTCATTATTGAGCAGCTATTGCGACGACACAAAGGAAAGCTGTTTTCTTTTTTTATTTAAAAAAACATTCACATCATCTGTCTGCTGGAGAGAACGCACGTGGATGAGTCCGGCCCTGATGGATCCTGTTCTGCTTATCTGCAGCTCTGCCACTTGAGGGCAAAAGAAAAGCGCTTCAGCACGAGCGCGGGCATCGATAAGCACATGCCAACCTCAAACCGCTAGAAACTTCCAACGTCTTCAGCTGGAAGGAGAGCGGGAAAACATCTGGCTATCACCGAGCTTCACGGAAGGTCTGCAAACCTTCTCGGTGAAGTATATGTTATCTTTTTCCTCATTTAGTCAGTGAACGGCAAAGACTTGAAAGTCTCCAGAGCAATCAAGAGGCTACATGCGTCTCTGTGGCTTTGCAAACAAAATAATGTTAGTGCCCAGCTAAGCACAGCTGGAACTCTAGTTGGAGCATACCTTCTCTCCCTTGGGTCCGGGCAGGCCCTGCAGGAGAGATAAGAGAGATAATCAGAGACAGTTGGGGAAAATAAATCAGTGACGCACCGTAGCGCATTGCGTCTTCTACGTGGCGTAGGCAGAGGGTATTAAATCAAGCAATAAGACAACACGGCGACACCGCTTAATTATGCGTGTCACGGAGATCGCTTAATCCCGACCCGCTTTCTGCTGAATGTAATTCCTTGTTTGAAGTAAAAAAAAAAAAAAAAACATCTTTCAAGTATGTATGCAGGAGTTAAAAAATGTGGTGAGAGATGAAGCTGAAAAGCAAAGATGTTCCTTTTGTTCCTACATCAGTCTTTTTGACAGATGGGAACTTTGAAGATGTTGTCGCGCGGGGAGTCCATGGATTTTTGTGTTCGGCTCTGTGGGTTTTGTTGTGTCTTTGGGGTTGAATGTCCCCAAACACTAACAGAAAACATGAAGCTTTAGTGTTCCTAGGCTGTATATCAGATAAAGATACACAGTCCTGCTTTGTGTTGGACGTTTTGACATAACATTTATAAACGGTGGGCAAACAGATGAGATTAGTTTGCTGGCCGCCTTTCTGTCCCCGTCTGTCCACTGTGCACAAGTGGCACAAGGACGTCACATGTGGTGGCACCACAAACGGAAAAGCGCCACGGTGACAGAAGAACAAAAAGATGGAAATCAGCCAACCTCGACAGGCCCTCCAAACGTAGTCGTGCTCCTTGGACCTCTTCATATTTTGTCATGTTACCACCCCAAACTTCAGTGTACTTTATTGGGATTTTATGTGATGGGCCAAGACAAAGTGGAGCATAAGCATCCAGTGGAACCAATTGTCTTCAGAAGACACTGCGTTACTAAAAAGAAGTAAGAGTAATAGAGTCCAGCTGTGGGTCCCTATAAATCTAGTTGCTTTGTGACGGACTTGGATGGTAAATGGGTCACGTTTTTTATAGAGCTTTTTCAAGTCAGAGGACTCCAAAACTCTTTACACAACAATCAGTCACTCATCCATTCAATCACACACTGATCGCGGTGCGTTACATTGTAGCCGCAGCTGCCCCCCGGGGGCAAACTAACAGAAGCAAGGCTTCCCATTCAATCAGCGCCATCGGGCATGCCGACCACCAGCAGCAGGCGATGCTGCTGGTCCAAGGACACGACAACTGAAACGGACGTAGCGGGGGACTGAACTGGCTACCAACCCGTTACAGGACAAACCTTGAGCCACCGTTGCTCCACAAGATCAGAGGCTTATAGAGCTGATTACTAAACCAAACGCAACAAAAAGGCCCGGGAACACAGCGGACAGGTCAGGAATAGAGGGATGGCTCTGATGTGGCGAGACCTGAAAACCGATGTTCACAGACGCACTTGTATCCATTCTGACAGTGCAAGAGAGATTTTTCAGTGAATAATGGGGCAGGAATTTCAGCCTCCAGATGTACAAAGCTGGTAGAAACATACTACAAAGGAGCTGACGCTGTCATCGCAGCAACAGGTAGTTCCACACAGTATCGATTCAGACGACCTGAACATAAAAATGCAAGCCAAATGCATTTGGCTGATCTTTTTTTCTTTTTTATTAGTAAAGACTTCTGAAACCCTTTCTTCATCACAATTATGCATGACTTTATTCAATAATCACTGAAGAATATGAAAGCAATAGAACAAATATATAGAGAGATATTTAGAGAATAAGAAATCAATGTTCTATCTGAAATGTTTCAAGACATTTTGCTCCATTTTGTTTTGTTTCATAACATAAAATCTCAACATTAAAGTGTGTGTGGCAAAATGTGAAAAGGTCCAAAGGATGTGAGGGTATTAAAGCGCTTTGTTTTGACCCCGGGGACTTAAAAGTGACGCCACAGTTCAGATCATAGTTTGTCTTTCTAAACTTTTTCCATTCATTGTTTGACTAACCTTATGTTGGACTTAGCACTATGTCCCCTCTGGCTGCTTTGTTGAGCCTTTTGACTGTAACTTTTTATTTTTTTTTTCCACCTTCAGACGGGGCTTTAAATTTTACCCCTGTCTTCGTTTTTCTTTGAGCCAAATATTTTGTTTGGACAGGAGCTCCTATTGTTTTATGGAGGACAACTTTGACAAAGTGGGCAGAGTGGAGAGGCAGCCATTGCTGCCTTTCTCCAACAGTGCCTCTGTACTTTAGGTCGAGGTGAAAGCAGGAGGAAAGTTGTGTGATTTTACAAAAATGTACTTGACAGATAACGATCTCCATTTAAGAGTTTTGTCGTACTGGAACTTTCTGCTAACAAATCAGTCATATTATACTTGAGCTTTTCTTCCTGCCTCCTCTTGTTTTTAGCAGGGCGCTCCGTGAATTCAGAAGCGACCCAGGCCAGGAGGTCTACACCTCTCCCGCCGTGGTTTTACGACACACCATTGGTGATGGAGGAGATTCCTATTAAATGACAGACTGAACTTTAAGTCTGTTTTAACAGGAAGCAGGAGTTCAGTAATGTTTGGAAACTACTTAAAGGTCTCCAATTAGGCTTTCGGATGTCAGGGAATGATCCGTTCTAGTTGCATGCAAAGGAAAGATGTTTCCTATGCAAAGCAGGTGCTGCAAATATCATTTAGATGTTACTTAAAGAAATCCAGGGAACAAATAAATAAATAAGATAAAAGGGCTGGCAAGGCGCTGGCGGAGGTCAGCCAGAGGAGGAGCAGAGGACATCGTAATGACTTTTTAAAGAGCCTCTGTTTGAGGCTGTAAACACCATTCTGGCTCCTTCTTTCCCACCGGTGTGTAACCCATTCGCTATGCTTTGCCCGTTTACACGCCACACCTGGGTGTGCCTCGGAGCGCGCGGCGTTTCACGGAAAGGTTGATGAATGGGAGGGCAGAGGGGATTTCTGAATTAGCTTCACTTGATCCATGACTCCCTCGTGACTGTGAGCTCTGGGACGACTTAAGATGTGGAACAGCGATGAAAATAGCTACCATGTTTTCTTTTTTAATAGGAACAGTAAAAATGATTGATGCGCTACACAAAACCCACCTGTCTCCCAGGCAAAGTACCCATCTCGAGTCCCAGTTAACAAAGTCTGTACGTAGGAACGTCTTTATGCTAACTGATGGGTGTAATTAAAGAGCTAAACAGATGTGTGAGCACGTACCTGACTTCCTTTGAGACCCGGTAAGCCCTAAAATGAGAAAAAAAAAACAAAACAAAGAATTTTAGTGTAAAATCGGATCCTTAGAAAAGATCGCAAAAAATCTGTGTACCAGAGTACTTACTGGTTTGCCATCCAAGCCGAGAGGCCCCTGTTGGAGGGAATAAAAGACAATCATGAATAAAATAAAAATAAATGCACCGCATCTAGAAGTGTTGGGAACATCACTGTGATAGTTTTTGTAAAGAACATTTATGTCTAATGAACCTTTTCTGCCTGAGTTACAAAACGGTAACTTTGGAAAAATCTGAGGCTTTTCTTTTCGCTAGAATCTTTTTTTTAAACCCAGTTGTTGCTTAAATATAACAGATTAGAGAGGAAGCAAAGTTTTGGATTTTGTGAGACCAATAAAACATTAAAATTCTAATAATTTCCAAAGACAACGTCCCTGAATCTCTGTTTTTGTTCTTCGTTTTGAATATAACTTTACATGAAAAGCAGGCCAGTGAAAACTTTTCAACCACATTTAGACTCTGTTTCATCTGAAGGCCAAGTTGCCTCCATGTTTTATCTAAAGGTATAGAAGAATTTGGTCCCATCAGCCACAGAGCAGAAATGTCCATGTTTGCATTCTCCATCCCATACAAGTGGAAAATGGGTTTCCAAAATAAAAGAAGCCAAAAAAGATACACGTTCAACCACTGCAACATACAATATTAATATGTTCATTTCAGTCACAATGACAATCATTTAACAAAAGGATCTGCGAATCAGATTAAATATAAAAATATATGCATGAAGTAGAATAAATAAATATGGAATAAATTCCAAAATTAGCAAGGAGTTAGAAGAAGATAGCCTTTAACCGTTAGCTACCTTAAGGCTAATATTTAGTTATTTGTAGATAGCACTGCTAGCACTAGTCTGCTAAGGCAAGATTTTCATGCCTTTATCTTTAATGGGCAGACATGAGATAGACATCTTTTCATCGAACTCTCAGCAAGAGAGTAAGGCATAAATGTTTTCTTCTAATGACCAGCTTCAAAGACATCAAATGAGTCCTCCGTGGATGAAGAATGTCATTATTACACTGAAAAGACACTATTTGCTTTAAATCCTCAGACCAGACAGGCCATCTTAAAAATACCCTGCAGCCAGCTGTTACTGATTAGTTTCTCATAATGTTTGAGTCTTCTGTTCTTATCTAGACAATGGGAATTATTTTTGTCCTAAGAGCAACAATGAACATCATTTGCAAATAAAATAAAGAGAGAACAGCAAAAAGAGGATTTGTAGATAGCAGAAAGAGTTTGGAAGGAAAGAATGAAACAATATTGATGCATATCCTGCCCCAGTTTGTGTGCGTGCACCGCTTTTGGAAATTTCAAAATCAAATCCGATAGCTTGTTGGATGTATGCAGTAATCCCCCCCCCATCTGCTGTGTGGGTTTGTGACGATGAGATAAACCTAAAAGGCGGTTTGTGAGACCTTTCTGAAGCCGAAGTGCTGAAGCAGCAGTTGGCTCTGCAGACTTTGTTTACATCAATGAAGCACAGCCGAGCAGTCGTTGAACCTCCTCCTCAGAACAGCCCTCAGTTCAAATACGTTCAGTTCAGGTCCTTACTTAAACACAAAGGAACACTTGGCTCTGGAATCAAACTTTCCAAAAACACTTAAATGTGATGTATGTGGTAAAGGCTAATGTTGACTTCCTCCTTAACGACCGTACTCCGTGTTAAGCTAACAGTTTTTACAGGGTCCCCTGAGTGGCGGGTCGGTGGACCCCTTCACAGTCCTGGTGGCTTTGGAGACTAAAAGCTGTCATTAACACTCGGCCTGTCTGGCCTTTTGCTGTTTTGCCTCTTCTGTGGGCCATCTGGCCTCAGGTCCTGCTGTCGAAAACTCAGCATTGTCATTACTTGATGGACGAGCAGTTGACGCAGAAAGATGGAGGCTACATATGAAGAGTTTACGCACCATGTTTGATGTTGCGGCTGCAAAAAAGATTACATTTTCAAACATTTGAAGACATATATTAAGAGGATAGCGGAAACCTTTTGAGGCAATAATGTTCCCTTGAACGTTCTGGCTGAAACCAGCCAAAACAGTAAGGAAGTGATGATTTTTTATTTGTACAACCCCTCACTGCTTTCAGCCCACGACAAGTTGTAGTTTTGCCACTCTATTAAAAAGCAGCATGCTGAGTTTACCATGTCACGAATCGGAGAAATGAGATGAGGCCACAGACGTCCCGCTGAGTCTTCCCTGCTATCGGGGTCCAGATCTCTGGACCCCGTGCCTTGTGGTGCACATCCGCCCGCGCGTATGTGGCGCTATCCCTGCATCTGGGAGCATTTACTGTGGCGCAGCTCCTTCAATAATCGTCAGGATGAGTAGATGAGACAAATGCTGTGAGGTCATCTGCTGCTGCAGAGTCTGAACCCGGTCAAAAAGAGACTGATTTATGGATGCTTACAAGTGGCCATAAATTGCTTGCAAGTCCTGGTAGTCTGTGTCTTTGCTTTTGAAGGTGCGTGTGAAAGTTTTACTCGCCATTATAAAACCCAATATGAATGCCGGGTTCCTACGACCTCCATAGTAGTGATGGAGACTGAAACGTAGAGCTTCTTCTGTCCTCACAATTTCAGGGGACGATATCTAAACTAACAGTGCAACGGCTGATAAATGCCTTCTATGGAAAAATGGCAATCAATTTGGACAGTTCAAGGCAATTTGGGAGAAGAAAAATAATATAAAATGCCTAACAAAAATATTAATAACCCTGGAACTTTTTTTTTTTACAACAATCCACTTTGAAGTTATTTTGTGACGGACTAACACAAAGTAGTGAATAGCTATGAAGTGGATGACTGATGGTTTTCATTATTTTTACAGGTGAAAACCTGAAGAGCGTGCGGTCCCTTTGTCTTTAGCTCACATGAGTCAGCACTTTGTAGCAACACCTCCCGTTGACGTTACGGCTGCGCGTCTTTTAGTAAATGGCTCCACCAACTTTAAACATCCAGAACCCGAGAATATTGCCGCTCATTTTAAAGACAGATCAAGTCCGATCAAACTGGACTGGGAACATCTGCAAACATCATTTTTTTCAAATCTTGCCAAATATTCTGAAATTTGACTAGGCCTTAGCCATTCTAAACACGAATTTGGTTTAATCTAAACCACTCTATTGTGTGTCTGGCAGTATCTATTTTCCTATCCACTCTGATAATCTTCCCTGTCGCTCATGTTCAGGGTGTTAGCTTTTTTTTCCACACATAACACTTTGGGTGAAACCCTTAAAGTTCATCTTTGGTAACTTTTGGTGCATCACCTGAATCTATTTATTATTATAAACAATAATAATAAAGAAACACACATACATGTATTTAGTTTTCTTTCACTTTCACTTCACGTCCATCTTACACTGTACATTAAACGCATCAAAGTCTACTCTATACCGTGGCAGAATGTGAAAGAAGCGATATGAAATTCTTTACAAGGCATTGTGAATACCACAGAAGCCAAGGAAAGATTTTCCCTCTGTGATGGAAAAATAATATATTATCTGTGTTGAATGTTTGCGAAGCTGCAACATACCTACGAGGGAGACAGACAAAGAGTCTACGCATAGAAAAGCTGGAATTCAAATAAAATCAGGCTGAACTAACAGGAAGAAAGCAAACAAAAAAATATGGGGGGGGTGCGGTGAGGTTTTGTGGGTCGGAATTAGGAGCTGCTAGTAAAAACCTCTTCATCTCGCACCACAAAAGGATCTGAGAGCCAAATACAGAATGGGAGAGAGGCACAATGAAAGGAAAAAACTGGGAGAAAAGAAAAGAAAAACAGTGAGTGATAATAACCACTGAAACCTCAACTAGCTGTGGAGCAAAATAAAACAACGATTTCTTTTAGCGCATCTCTGATTGCGCTGTCTGCCGACATCTTGCTCTACAGCAACCCTAGCCAGAACAAAATCACATATTTACACAAACATTACTGGTACAACTTGCCTGCAGGAGCTCACATGTGTGTATTTCTTTCTGTGCGAATGCAAAAACGCTGATTAATGCAGGTAGGTGTGTGCGATCACAGAGGATAAGGGCGTGGGGTGTCTCTGCTGGTTTTATTGTGTTCTTTGCGGCGCAGACTGGCGATTACCCAGTGGGGCGTAATTGTTGAGGATGCAGCTCGGAAAGCATGCTGTCTGCACATCAGCGCAGACGTCTCGGCTGGAAACACACATGGTAACATGTTGGGAACATTAGCTGTTAGCTTGATTTCGGTCATAAAAGTGAAGCTGATAAGGCTGATGAGTGGATCCCTCTTCCTCGAGGTGTTTTTTTTTTTTTTTTT